>NW_025063483.1:15000-35866 GCF_018153295.1 Drosophila grimshawi
CCAAAGAGTCGTGTTGCTTGATAGTGCAGCACTAAGTGGGTGGTAAACTCCATCTAAAACTAAATATAACCATGAGACCGATAGTAAACAAGTACCGTGAGGGAAAGTTGAAAAGAACTCTGAATAGAGAGTTAAATAGTACGTGAAACTGCTTAGAGGTTAAGCCCGATGAACCTGAATATCCGTTATGGAAAATTCATCATTAGAATTGTAATATTTAATTAATATTATAATAATAGTGTGCATTTTTTCCATATAAGGACATTGTAATCTATTAACATAATTAATTTATCAAAAAATTGTGAATTATTGATTATTTCAATTATAGTGCTTGCATTATAACATGATATAAATGTCATAAATTTGATAAAGTGCTGATAGATTTATATGAATACAGTGCGTTAATTTTTCGGAATTATATAATGGCATAATTTTCAATGATTTTTGTGTTTATTATATGCACTTGTATGATTAACAATGCGAAAGATTCAGGATACCTTCGGGACCCGTCTTGAAACACGGACCAAGGAGTCTAACATATGTGCAAGTTATTGGGATATAAACCTAATAGCGTAATTAACTTGACTATTAATGGGATTAGTTTTTTAGCTATTTATAGTTAATTAACACAATCCCGGGGCGCTCTATATAGTTATGTATAATGATATTTATATTATTTATACCTCTAACTGGAACGTACCTTGAGCATATATGCTGTGACCCGAAAGATGGTGAACTATACTTGATCAGGTTGAAGTCAGGGGAAACCCTGATGGAAGACCGAAACAGTTCTGACGTGCAAATCGATTGTCAGAATTGAGTATAGGGGCGAAAGACCAATCGAACCATCTAGTAGCTGGTTCCTTCCGAAGTTTCCCTCAGGATAGCTGGTGCATTTAACTGTTGTATAAAATAATCTTATCTGGTAAAGCGAATGATTAGAGGCCTTAGGGTCGAAACGATCTTAACCTATTCTCAAACTTTAAATGGGTAAGAACCTTAACTTTCTTGATATGAAGTTTAAGGTTATGATATAATGTGCCCAGTGGGCCACTTTTGGTAAGCAGAACTGGCGCTGTGGGATGAACCAAACGTAATGTTACGGTGCCCAAATTAACAACTCATACAGATACCATGAAAGGCGTTGGTTGCTTAAAACAGCAGGACGGTGATCATGGAAGTCGAAATCCGCTAAGGAGTGTGTAACAACTCACCTGCCGAAGCAACTAGCCCTTAAAATGGATGGCGCTTAAGTTGTATACCTATACATTACCGCTAAAGTAGATGATTTATGTTACTTGTAATATAAATTTTGAAACTTTAGTGAGTAGGAAGGTACAATGGTGTGCATAGAAGTGTTTGGCGTAAGCCTGCATGGAGCCGCCATTGGTACAGATCTTGGTGGTAGTAGCAAATAATCGAATGAGACCTTGGAGGACTGAAGTGGAGAAGGGTTTCGTGTGAACAGTGGTTGATCACGAGTTAGTCGGTCCTAAGTTCAAGGCGAAAGCCGAAAATTTTCAAGTATAGAAAAATCAAAATATATTTTGCATCATACCGATTTTTATACACTTGAATAATTTTGAACGAAAGGGAATACGGTTCCAATTCCGTAACCTGTTGAGTATCCGTTTGTTATTAAATATGGGCCTCGTGCTCATCCTGGCAACAGGAACGACCATAAAGAAGCCGTCGAGAGGTATCGGAAGAGTTTTCTTTTCTGTTTTATAGCCGTACTACCATGGAAGTCTTTCGCAGAGAGATATGGTAGATGGGCTAGAAGAGCATGACATATACTGTTGTGTCGATATTTTCTCCTCGGACCTTGAAAATTTATGGTGGGGATACGCAAACTTCTCAACAGGCCGTACCAATATCCGCAGCTGGTCTCCAAGGTGAAGAGTCTCTAGTCGATAGAATAATGTAGGTAAGGGAAGTCGGCAAATTAGATCCGTAACTTCGGGATAAGGATTGGCTCTGAAGATTGAGATAGTCGGGCTTGATTGGGAAACAATAACATGGTTTATGTGCTCGTTCTGGGTAAATAGGGTTTCTATCATTTATGGTAGATTCTTGTTCCCCGGATAGTTTAGTTACGTAGCCAATTGTGGAACTTTCTTGCTAAAATTTTTAAGAATACTAATTGGGCAACTGATTAGTTCTTTTAAATTATAACGATTATCAATTAACAATCAATTCAGAACTGGCACGGACTTGGGGAATCCGACTGTCTAATTAAAACAAAGCATTGTGATGGCCCTAGCGGGTGTTGACACAATGTGATTTCTGCCCAGTGCTCTGAATGTCAAAGTGAAGAAATTCAAGTAAGCGCGGGTCAACGGCGGGAGTAACTATGACTCTCTTAAGGTAGCCAAATGCCTCGTCATCTAATTAGTGACGCGCATGAATGGATTAACGAGATTCCTACTGTCCCTATCTACTCAGTACGAGTTCAGACTTGGGAACGAACGGACGTGTCTTTGCTGTCGCGGTTAAACAGAGATAACGGTACAATAAGTAACGGGATCTTGTTTACTTTCCAGCGCGTTTACAGTTGCGCTGTTTTACATCTGCTTTCGCATTTGCGTTCGCTGTGCGAAAACAGTAAATTTTTTCGTGTGCGTGTAAATCCCTTATCGGTACTTACGTGTGTGTGTGTGGAAAAAATCTATTTATAGATTGTCACTTGTTGTGATGCCGCCACGTAAGAAGAGGCCGGCGGAGCTTGAAGCGGAGGGGGCGCAGATGGTGTCGTCAGATGACGACACGTCGCAGTCCTCTGATGCAGCGAGCTTAGCTGAGGTAAGGAGGAGGGGTGTGCTGAGTAAGCAACAGTTGAGGAAGGCAGCTTCCGAGACGGCTGTAGACTCAGCCGGTAAGAATGTCGAAAGGCGGCGCGCGGAGGGTAATCTTGTGGTTACCCTCAGAGTGCCGAGAGAGAAAGGCGAAGTGTGCAATTCGGGTACGCCTAGTGTGAGTGCTGGTGTTCCCGCTGTGGAGGAGCCCATTGCTGCGTGTTCGGCGAGCAATGCGTTACCGTTGAGGCAGAGGGGAACGCCAATTGAAAAAATGAAAGCGATAAGCAAAGAGCTGGTAGAGTGTGCACTCGCTGAGTGTATGACGGGGTCACTGGTCGGTAGCATGTTAGGCTACGCGACGCAGTATGAGGAACTGCTGTTTTCGCTTATAGCGGAAAATGAGCGCCTCAAGGGGCGTTTGGAGGCTGTTCGCTTTAATGCGACCAATGAGCATGCTGGGCATGTGACAGCTGGCCAAACGCAAGTTCCGTCCGCAGCCGTGCACCGGGGGGGTCCCATGTCTGCCCCGGAGATGCCTCCACCAGTCGAGACCTGGTCCTTGGTCGTGCGCAGCAAAACTGCTGGTAAGACCGCCAAGGAGGTGGTTGATAAGGTAGTGAAGGAGGTAGGGCCTACCTTAGGTGTGCGCGTCCATGAGGTGAAACCTCTGCGGGATGGTGGAGCGATCATTCGCACACCATCTGTTGCCGAGCGGAGGAAGATTGCGGGGAACGCAAAATTCGGCGAAGTTGGTCTGGAAGTGAGTGTGAAAGAGAGACTGGGGCCGAAAGTGGTCGTGCAGGGCGTTCACGCTGTAATCTCGCCTGACGAGTTCATGTCTAAGCTATACGAGCTGAACCTCAAGGACAAGATGTCCAAAGAGGCCTTTACTAAAGGTGTCCGCATTGCGAGTAAGCCTTGGTCGCAAGAGGGTAGCGCAGCAGTGAATGTTGTTCTCGAGGGTGCTGGCCTGGCCATGCAAACCCTCTTGGATGTCGGACGCTGCTACGGGAAGTGGTTCTCATTTCGTGTGAGGAACTTTGACCCGGTAGTGGGTTGCTATCGTTGCCTTGGCTTCGACCATAAGGTAGCGGAATACCGGCTTAAGCAAGACGTCTGTCGTCGCTGCTGCCAAATGGGTCACCGTGTGGCTCAGTGCAGCAATGCACTGAACTGTCGCAATTGCGCATTCAAGGGTAGGCCGTCTGAGCATCTTATGATGTCTCCAGCTTGCCCTGTGTACAGTGCAATTGTGGCGCGGGCGAGTGCTAGACATTAATATGTCTAGCAGACTTCTTCAGTTGAACTGTCAGAAGTCATATGCAGTCATGTGCGATGTGGGTGGCATGATCGTGAGAAGAGGCAGCGTAGTTGCCCTGCTGCAGGAACCCTACGTGACAAATGGTTGCGTACGGGGATTGCCCGCGGGTATGCGAGTATTTCCTGACAAGAGGGCCAATTCTGCTGTCGTTGTGAATGATGTCAGTATCGAATGCACTGTTGTGAATTCGACTGACTGGGGTGTGTGTGTGAGCCTTAGTGGCAATTTTGGTAGGTTGTATGTAGCAAGCATATACTGTAAGTTCGGGGATCCCCTCGAACCGTATATCGCGTATATGGATGAGGTGCTACTACTGGCTAGTAGCGTTCCGTTCATCCTTGGTATTGACGCGAATGCACCGTCCCCTTTGTGGTTCAGCAAGATATCTAGATCATCTAGGTATTTGAACCGCTCTAGGGGTGAGGTGCTGGCCGAGTGGGCTGTGTCCCAGAATGTCCGGGTCGTTAACGAACCCAGCGAGTGGTACACGTTTGCGGGCCCGATGGGTCAGTGTGACATTGATGTCACTCTCGCGAATGTGGCAGCAACAAGTGTGTATGGTTTCCAATGGAGTGTACTGGGTGGACACGGTGTGAATGACCACAGTCCGATTGAGATTGTCATCGCTTACACTTCCACCATGCGTGAAGTGATGGGGGTAATCACTGGCGCACTTGTGGTGCGAATTGGCCCCTTCATGGGATTTTTGTGAGTGAAGCGGCAACGCAAGTTCCGCATAGCACTTTTAGTGCAATGAATGTTGATGAGCAGGTCGTGTGTGTGAATAGGTGGGTGACTTGTGCGAATGATCGCTTGTTTGAGAGGCACCGAAAGGTCAACCTCAAACGAGTGAAGTGGTGGTCGCATGAGTTGAGCGTTAAGCGTCGGTCGGTTCGGTCTCTAAGGAAGCGATTCCAAAGGGCCAGATCTGCCAATGCTGAGAACGCTGGCCAACTTAGGTTAGCTTACAGCCAGGGTATGAAAGAGTACAAGCAAATGCTTGTAAGAGTGAAAGAGAATGAATGGCTTTCCTTTTTGGAGCGCAATAAGGATCAGTGACCTCAGGGGTCGTGCTTATAAAGTTGTGAGAGGTAGGCGTAGGTAAGCGGATGTAAGTGGCCTCCGTGTCGGTGACATTCAGTTAACGGCATGGAGTGATTGTATGAATGTCTTACTGAATGAGTTCTTCCCTAGAGCGGATAATCAGAACTTACCACCGAGTGTGGTTAGTGATGTTGACCCACTCCTGGATAGTGAATTGGAGGTGGCTTTCTCGATGTTAAAGTCGAGGAAATCACCTGGTATGGATGGTTTTACTGGGGAAATGTGTAAGAGTGTCTGGAAGTCAATTCCAGACTATATGAATGTAATGTATGGAAAGTGTATGAATGAGGGATATTTCCCCAATGAGTGGAAGTGTGCAAGGGTGATTGTGCTTTTGAAGTCGCCCGATAGGGTCAGGAGCAATCCTCGTTCCTTTCGGGGCATCAGTCTCCTACCAGTGCTGGGTAAAGTGCTGGAAAGAGTCATGGTAGAAAGGCTCCAAGAGAGAGTGAGTAGCCAAATGTCAGATCGGCAATTTGGTTTTAGGAAGGGCAGATGTGTGGAAGATGCGTGGAGATTTGTAAGTGACTCCGTTGAGTCCAGCAACTCCAGGCATATTCTAGGCATCTTTGTTGATTTTAAAGGGGCGTTTGACTACCTGAGTTGGCCGAGTGTGTTGGAGAGGTTGAGCGAATGTGGCTGCCGGGAATTGGCTATTTGGGAGAGCTATTTCTCTGGCAGACGAGCGTGTGCTGTAGGTCGGAATGAAAGTGTAAGCCTGAATGTGGTTCGTGGCTGCCCGCAGGGTTCCATCTGTGGTCCATTTATATGGAACCTCATGATGGATACCTTGCTATGGCAGCTCGAGCGTGTATGCAAGTGCTGTGCGTATGCGGACGACCTGCTCATTCTGGTTGAGGGGCTTGCGAGTTGTGTATGAGTGCGGTCTCAGTGTTGGCGTCAGTCTGGCAATGGACAAGACCGTGACAATGCTGCTTAAGGGCAGATTGTCGCGTAGTCGACCCCCATTGGTTAGGCTAAATGGCGGCAGCCTGAGATATGTGACGGAGGTGAAATACCTCTGCATTGTGTTTGGCGAGAGGATGTGTTTCACTCCTCATATCGCATATGTGAAAGGGCGATTGCTCAGTGTGGTTGGACAAGTGCGTCGGATTTTGAGAAGTGACTGGGGCCTCAGCAGAACTGCTCGCACCGTATACGATGGTCTATTTGTTGCCTGTGCAACTTATGGATCGTCGGTATGGTGTAAAGTAGTTTCGACTGTTGTAGGCAGAAAGAATGTGCTGGCTTGCCAGCGTGTGATGTTGTTAGGATGTCTGCCTGTATGCCGCACTGTCTCCACGGAGGCAATGCAGGTATTGTTATTGGTGTTATTATTGTTGTCGAAGCCTGAGCTATAAGATCAAGAGGCGGTTGCCGTTGCTGCAGAGTGAATGGTTAGCGGATAGGGATGTGGAGAGTTTAGGGCTTAGTGAGTGCAAGAAATTGCTAAATGAGTGTGTTCTGTCTGACTGGCAGGTCAGATGGGATACTAGCGAGAATGGGAGGGTCACTCATAGGTTTATTCGGGAGGTCACATTTGCAGTTGACCGTCCAGACTTCAGACTTCACCTGAGTTTTGGATTTTTGTTGACGGGCCACGGGTCGCTGAATGCATTCTTGGATTCAAGACGACTTTGTGATAGCCCGGAATGCCCTTGTGGCTGGGTGGGAGAGACATGGGAACATGTCCTCTGTGAGTGCCCTTTGTATGCAGATCTGCGAGATCTAAGTGTGCTTGGGATAACGCGGGGTATTAGTGGGTATGACGTAAGTCAAGTGCTCTCCACTTGTGAAGGGGTAAGGAGAATGAGTGAGTTTGCACGGGCTGCATTTGCCAGACGACGTCTCATACGTGGAGAAGTTGGGTGAATGTCGAATGTCTGTTGGGGGTATGAATGTGGGGGTGTGTGAATGGATTGCTGAGTTGCGTTCGGGGGTCACTAGTCCCGGCTTTATGGAGCAAAACTGGAAGTATCCTTGTGGTACGAGTTCTGACCGGAGGACTGATCCGGTACCACGGGCGTTGGGGTGTTCAGGGGCGGTCTCGACCCTCGGATCTCAGCGCTGTTGTTGGGGATATCAGCTGCCCGCCTAGCGGTCTGAATTCGTTCAGTTATGAATGCCGCTGGTTGCGGAAGAGGAAGGAATAGGGCTCGCTCCCCACAGTGAGAAAACCATGTCCATAAAGCATGGCGTATACTGTTCCATCTGAGATTTGATGTTTACATCAATTCGCATTCTATTCCGTACAGTGATATCTTTCTTTCTTTTTGGGTCACCAACCCGTAACTGTTTTGGAGTTAAAATTGGGAGTACCCTACGGGTATGAGGCCTGACCGGAGGCTTGCTTTCCGGTACGACGGGTAATCAGGAGCCCGCGGAACATAGTTTCCGTCCTGGTTTTTGGTTGCGGCCCTTCGGGGACTTTCGTGGTGGCTGTGGTTTGACACCCAAATGCGGGTAGAGCTATTGACTCGGCGTGTTGTTGCGCTATACAACAGGGTGCCGTGACCCATAGAGCGGAAGTCGTTTTAGATAGGCGGCCCTCCAAACCAAGGTGGAAGTTCACGACCAAACAGTAGTGACTTCAAATTGGTACCTGCGGAATATTAGTTCCAATGGGGCGGTAATTGACGCTTAAATTAATTCCTGTACTTGGCACCGTGAGATTAAGCCATTCCGGCAGGTGCTCACGTTAAACCCATTGACTTTAATGTCCCTATCTACTATCTAGCGAAACCACAGCCAAGGGAACGGGCTTGGAATAATTAGCGGGGAAAGAAGACCCTTTTGAGCTTGACTCTAATCTGGCAGTGTAAGGAGACATAAGAGGTGTAGAATAAGTGGGAGATATTAGACTTCGGTTTGGTATCGACAATGAAATACCACTACTCTTATTGTTTCCTTACTTACTTGATTAAATGGAACGTGTATCATTTCCTAGCCATTATACGGATGTATTTATTATATCTTATGGTATTGGGTTTTGATGCAAGCTTCTTGATCAAAGTATCACGAGTTTGTTATATAATCGCAAACAAATTCTTTAATAAGAAAATGCATTTATGTATTTTTGATTTAAAAATTTGGTATAACTCCAATTACTCAGGTATGATCCAATTCAAGGACATTGCCAGGTAGGGAGTTTGACTGGGGCGGTACATCTCTCAAATAATAACGGAGGTGTCCCAAGGCCAGCTCAGTGCGGACAGAAACCACACATAGAGCAAAAGGGCAAATGCTGACTTGATCTCGGTGTTCAGTACACACAGGGACAGCAAAAGCTCGGCCTATCGATCCTTTTGGTTTAAAGAGTTTTTAACAAGAGGTGTCAGAAAAGTTACCATAGGGATAACTGGCTTGTGGCGGCCAAGCGTTCATAGCGACGTCGCTTTTTGATCCTTCGATGTCGGCTCTTCCTATCATTGTGAAGCAAAATTCACCAAGCGTTGGATTGTTCACCCATGCAAGGGAACGTGAGCTGGGTTTAGACCGTCGTGAGACAGGTTAGTTTTACCCTACTAATGACAAAACGTTGTTGCGACAGCATTCCTGCGTAGTACGAGAGGAACCGCAGGTACGGACCAATGGCACAATACTTGTTCGAGCGAACAGTGGTATGACGCTACGTCCGTTGGATTATGCCTGAACGCCTCTAAGGTCGTATCCGTGCTGGACTGCAATGATAAATAAGGGGCAATTTGCATTGTATGGCTTCTAAACCATTAAAAGTTTATAATTTATTTTATAAACGACAATGGATGTGATGCCAATGTTATTTGTAACATAGTAAATTGGGAGGATCTATGATCACCTGATGCCGTGCTAGTTACATATTTAAACATTATTTAATACAATGACAAAGCCTAGAATCAATTGTAAACGACTTTTGTAACAGGCAAGGTGTTGTAAGTGGTTGAGCAGCTGCCATACTGCGATCCACTGAAGCTTATCCTTTGCTTGATGATTCGAAAATGTTAATAAAACAACAAATATAAAATATAATATGTGTGTTATGGTTGTTAAACACCAACTAAAACATATATATATATATATATTGTATGAGTTGTTTAAAGGTGCCATATTTGTTAATTTACTTATGATATTTTATATATTTCTTTGTAAGTTGATAATGTGTGGACCGGACCTTAAGAAAATGTTATATACAAAAAGCTTTTTGATGATGCAATACAAAATTTATGTTATTTTATAAATAACATTCTTTTCAGAATAATTGAATTGTTATTGAAAGGAATAAAGAAATTAAATTGTTTTAAACAAAACAGAGAAAGAAGAACACACATTTTATTATATATATGAGTATATATATATATATATATATATATATATATATATGTATATATATATGATAACTGCGAAAGGCAATAGTAGAAAACACAAAAAAATAAATATATGAAATCATATTAAAAATATATTATAATTCAATCAATGGAGAACAGTAATATGCGAATGAAAAATTTACACTCTTAAACATAAATGTTATATTTAGTGTGAAATAGAAGTTTATATTTTATTTGATATTGCATAATAATAATAAACCGATTAATAAAATTTACACTCATGAGACTTGGAATTGTTATGAAATTCAATTCAGTGTTTTCCAATACAAAATGTCAAATAATATCATGAAACATATAAATTACATGTTAGATAATAACATATGACACAAACAATGTGATATAATAGAATTTAACATGTAAAATAAATGTTGGGTAATAACGTATGGAACAACTCTACTACAATAAAAAATGTTTGCTATAGACAAAATTATATATGGAAATCACATGATTGTGGAGTATTGTCTTGCCGGCAGCCGTCAATTATAGTTCAAATTATTAAATATTTAAGTTATTCGTGTGTTATATTTAAATTAATACATGAAGAATTAATAGTGAGTGGTTGCATTTGAAAAAAGTATCATTCTTAAGGAAATGGTGTTCAAAAACCTATATATGGAGTGGTGTCGCGCACGGCAAGTCATATGAGAAAAAGTAAAAGTAACAAAATAATATGACTGTGGAGTATTGTCTTGCCGGCATGGGTCATTTATTGGGCAAATTATGAAATGTTATGAAATTCAATTCAGTGTTTTCCAATACAAAATGTCAAATAATATCATGAAACATATAAATTACATGTTAGATAATAACATATGACACAAACAATGTGATATAATAGAATTTAACATGTAAAATAAATGTTGGGTAATAACGTATGGAACAACTCTACTACAATAAAAAATGTTTGCTATAGACAAAATTATATATGGAAATCACATGATTGTGGAGTATTGTCTTGCCGGCAGCCGTCAATTATAGTTCAAATTATTAAATATTTAAGTTATTCGTGTGTTATATTTAAATTAATACATGAAGAATTAATAGTGAGTGGTTGCATTTGAAAAAAAGTATCATTCTTAAGGAAATGGTGTTCAAAAACCTATATATGGAGTGGTGTCGCGCAAGGCAAGTCATATGAGAAAAAGTAAAAGTAACAAAATAATATGACTGTGGAGTATTGTCTTGCCGGCATGGGTCATTTATTGGGCAAATTATGAAATGTTATGAAATTCAATTCAGTGTTTTCCAATACAAAATGTCAAATAATATCATGAAACATATAAATTACATGTTAGATAATAACATATGACACAAACAATGTGATATAATAGAATTTAACATGTAAAATAAATGTTGGGTAATAACGTATGGAACAACTCTACTACAATAAAAAATGTTTGCTATAGACAAAATTATATATGGAAATCACATGATTGTGGAGTATTGTCTTGCCGGCAGCCGTCAATTATAGTTCAAATTATTAAATATTTAAGTTATTCGTGTGTTATATTTAAATTAATACATGAAGAATTAATAGTGAGTGGTTGCATTTGAAAAAGTATCATTCTTAAGGAAATGGTGTTCAAAAACCTATATATGGAGTGGTGTCGCGCAAGGCAAGTCATATGAGAAAAAGTAAAAGTAACAAAATAATATGACTGTGGAGTATTGTCTTGCCGGCATGGATAATTTATTGGGCAAATTATGAAAAAATGAAGTTAATCTTGTATTATATTTTATTTAATACATGAAGAATTAATGTTGGGTGGTAGCATTTGAAAAAAGTATCATGCTTAAAGAGATGGTGTTCAAAAACCTATATATGGAGTGGTGTCGCGCAAGGCAAGTCATATGAGAAAAAGTAAAAGTAACAAAATAATATGACTGTGGAGTATTGTCTTGCCGGCATGGATAATTTATTGGGCAAATTATGAAAAAATGAAGTTAATCTTGTATTATATTTAATTTAATACATGAAGAATTAATGTTGGGTGGTAGCATTTGAAAAAGTATCATGCTTAAAGAGATGGTGTTCAAAAACCTATATATGGAGTGGTGTCGCGCAAGGCAAGTCATATGAGAAAGAGTAAAAGTAACAAAATAATATGACTGTGGAGTATTGTCTTGCCGGCATGGATAATTTACTGGGCAAATTATGAAATAATGAAGTTAATCTTGTATTATATTTAATTTAATACATGAAGAATTAATGTTGGGTGGTAGCATTTGAAAAAAGTATCATGCTTAAAGAGATGGTGTTCAAAAACCTATATATGGAGTGGTGTCGCGCAAGGCAAGTCATATGAGAAAAAGTAAAAGTAACAAAATAATATGACTGTGGAGTATTGTCTTGCCGGCATGGATAATTTATTGGGCAAATTATGAAATAATGAAGTTAATCTTGTATTATATTTAATTTAATACATGAAGAATTAATGTTGGGTGGTAGCATTTGAAAAAAGTATCATGCTTAAAGAGATGGTGTTCAAAAACCTTTATATGGAGTGGTGTCGCGCAAGGCAAGTCATATGAGAAAGAGTAAAAGTAACAAAATAATATGACTGTGGAGTATTGTC
Source organism: Drosophila grimshawi (assembly GCF_018153295.1). NCBI lineage: Eukaryota > Metazoa > Arthropoda > Insecta > Diptera > Drosophilidae > Drosophila > Drosophila grimshawi. The sequence continues at coordinate 27,164 of NW_025063483.1, forward strand.
TTGCCGGCATGGATAATTTATTGGGCAAATTATGAAATAATGAAGTTAATCTTGTATTATATTTAATTTAATACATGAAGAATTAATGTTGGGTGGTAGCATTTGAAAAAAGTATCATGCTTAAAGAGATGGTGTTCAAAAACCTTTACATGGTGAGTGGTGTGTGCTCATCTATTATATGAAGATTTCATATAATTTATTAAAGATTATGTTATACGCTCATGTTTGTGTTTGAGTATGTTCGTTCGTTATTAATAATAATTGCTTGGCTGCGATAAAAAAAGATAATTGCGGAATTTGCCAAGGTATGTTGTTGGAAATATTGTATTAAAATCTTTATTTCCACAATATATTATAATAGGTTTCCTTTTATCGTTAATTTCTCTCTTATAACAAACAAATGTAACCGATTGAAAATTGATATAGCAGATGTGGATGCATTTGTTGTGTCAATGAGTAAATTGGTTAAAACATGTCATATTTTTATATATTATTTGTCATCATTAAAAAATTCACATTTCTTTGCTGAATGTGAGTTGGAGTGCTTTTCTTGATATATATATATTATTTCAAAATTAAATGTCGTAAAATATCAATTTGTTGTCATAATAAATTTGATTTATTTCTCCATATATTTTATGTGGGAAGTGAACAAAAAATCAAAGTGTGATAATATATTATATTAAGCAAGTGCAATTAATAAAATATTGTTGAACGAAATTTATATAGATTACTTTGTCAATTTTATTAAATTAACGAAAATGAAATGCTATCTAATAATAGCCATATTCGTTTATTATCTAGTTTAAATATACATCTATATTATTTTATTCAAAAGTATTAATCAATTTGTCATATATTATTAGATTTGTATATTAATGTATTTTATATATATGTATAATATATTTGTACATATATAAATAAAAACATTATTCTGGTTGATCCTGCCAGTAGTTATATGCTTGTCTCAAAGATTAAGCCATGCATGTCTAAGTACACACGAATTAACAGTGAAACCGCAAAAGGCTCATTATATCAGTTATGGTTCCTTAGATCGTTAACAGTTACTTGGATAACTGTGGTAATTCTAGAGCTAATACATGCAATTAAAACACGGACCTTATGGAACGTGTGCTTTTATTAGGCTAAAACCAAGCGGTCGCAAGATCGTTACATTGGTTGAACTCTAGATAACATGCAGATCGTATGGTCTTGTACCGACGACAGATCTTTCAAATGTCTGCCCTATCAACTTTTGATGGTAGTATCTAGGACTACCATGGTTGCAACGGGTAACGGGGAATCAGGGTTCGATTCCGGAGAGGGAGCCTGAGAAACGGCTACCACATCTAAGGAAGGCAGCAGGCGCGTAAATTACCCACTCCCAGCTCGGGGAGGTAGTGACGAAAAATAACAATACAGGACTCATATCCGAGGCCCTGTAATTGGAATGAGTACACTTTAAATCCTTTAACAAGGACCTATTGGAGGGCAAGTCTGGTGCCAGCAGCCGCGGTAATTCCAGCTCCAATAGCGTATATTAAAGTTGTTGCGGTTAAAACGTTCGTAGTTGAACTTGTGCTTCATACGGGTAGTACAACTTACAATTGTGGTTAGTACTATACCTTTATGTATGTAAGCGTATTACCGGTGGAGTTCTTATATATAATTAGGTACTTGTATTTTTTATGTATTCCTCCTATTTAAAAACCTGCATTAGTGCTCTTCATCGAGTGTTATTGTGGGCCGGTACAATTACTTTGAACAAATTAGAGTGCTTAAAGCAGGCTTCAAATGCCTGAATATTCTGTGCATGGGATAATGAAATAAGACCTCTGTTCTGCTTTCATTGGTTTTCAGATCAAGAGGTAATGATTAATAGAAGCAGTTTGGGGCATTAGTATTACGACGCGAGAGGTGAAATTCTTGGACCGTCGTAAGACTAACTTAAGCGAAAGCATTTGCCAAAGATGTTTTCATTAATCAAGAACGAAAGTTAGAGGTTCGAAGGCGATCAGATACCGCCCTAGTTCTAACCATAAACGATGCCAGCTAGCAATTGGGTGTAGCTACTTTTATGGCTCTCTCAGTCGCTTCCCGGGAAACCAAAGCTTTTGGGCTCCGGGGAAGTATGGTTGCAAAGCTGAAACTTAAAGGAATTGACGGAAGGGCACCACCAGGAGTGGAGCCTGCGGCTTAATTTGACTCAACACGGGAAAACTTACCAGGTCCGAACATAAGTGTGTAAGACAGATTGATAGCTCTTTCTCGAATCTATGGGTGGTGGTGCATGGCCGTTCTTAGTTCGTGGAGTGATTTGTCTGGTTAATTCCGATAACGAACGAGACTCAAATATATTAAATAGATATCTTCAGGACTATGGTGTAGAAGCTTATATAGCCTTCATTCGTGGTGGCAGTAAAATGTTTATTGTGTTTGAATGTGTTTATGTAAGTGGAGCCGTACCTGTTGGTTTGTCCCATTATAAGGACACTAGCTTCTTAAATGGACAAATTGCGTCTAGCAATAATGAGATTGAGCAATAACAGGTCTGTGATGCCCTTAGATGTCCTGGGCTGCACGCGCTACAATGAAAGTATCAACGTGTATTTCCTAGACCGAGAGGTCCGGGTAAACCGCTGAACCACTTTCATGCTTGGGATTGTGAACTGAAACTGTTCACATGAACTTGGAATTCCCAGTAAGTGTGAGTCATTAACTCGCATTGATTACGTCCCTGCCCTTTGTACACACCGCCCGTCGCTACTACCGATTGAATTATTTAGTGAGGTCTCCGGACGTGATCACTGTGACGCCTTGTGTGTTGCGGTTGTTTCGCAAAAGTTGACCGAACTTGATTATTTAGAGGAAGTAAAAGTCGTAACAAGGTTTCCGTAGGTGAACCTGCGGAAGGATCATTATTGTATAATGTCCCTTACCGTTAATAAATCAGATGTCATATTTTGTATATATAATATATATATATATATATAATAAAAATTCTATTAATTTACGATTACACAAATAATTATAATTATAAATGGTCATTCGAAAATTGTGATATAACATAATTATGTGTTTTTGTATTTTAATGGATAAACTTTGCGTGTATATGTACCATAATATGCATGCGTTGCACAAATGTATTGGTCATTATTTCTATGAGCATACATTGTATAAACGCAACAACCTAAATATATATTGTTGTACCTGTTTCCAGGTTAATGTTTTACATATGTTTATATTAATATTCTTGTTTGGCTATCTTATTGAAATTGTTTCATATACCATATTTTTATAAATTATGTAAGACTAAGACATTTCGCAACATTTTTTAGGTAAATCAATTTTATTGAAGGAATTGATATATGCCAGTAAAATGGTGTATTTTTAATTTCTTTAAATAAATATATTTTTGACAATGAAATAAACAAAAAAAAATTGTATCACTCTAAGCGGTGGATCACTCGGCTCATGGGTCGATGAAGAACGCAGCAAACTGTGCGTCATCGTGTGAACTGCAGGACACATGAACATCGACATTTTGAACGCATATCTTTATTTAATTAATTTTATAGTGCTGCTTGGACTACATATGGTTGAGGGTTGTAAGACTATGCTAAATAAGTTGCTTTAAATGTTTTTTAATATTTGAGCATATGGTATATTATTGGATAAATAATGTGTGCACTTTATTAGTGCACACACGAAATATTCATAATATTAATTTATATATGGATATACATACCAACTCTCATTGTGTATAATTTGTATGAGAAAACTGAAGATATATATTTTCTTTTTCAAATTCAAATAATATCGAGAAATGTCTAGCATAAAAATGAAATGAAAGTTTTTTTTCATCTAGAATTGTCTCGATTATTATTGATGCGATAAGAAAACTGTTGTAAATATTATTATTCTTCAAGAATTAGTGTATTCATAATATTGAATATTATATCATAGTATTCAATAAAAATTGTTTTATACAACCTCAACTCATATGGGACTACCCCCTGAATTTAAGCATATTAATTAGGGGAGGAAAAGAAACTAACAAGGATTTTCTTAGTAGCGGCGAGCGAAAAGAAATCAGTTCAGCACTAAGTCACTTTGTCTATATGGCAAATGTGAGATGCAGTGTAAGGAACATCAATATTCTAGTATGAGAAATTAACGATTTAAGTCCTTCTTAAATGAGGCCATTTACCCATAGAGGGTGCCAGGCCCGTATAACGTTAATGATTACTAGATGATGTTTCCAAAGAGTCGTGTTGCTTGATAGTGCAGCACTAAGTGGGTGGTAAACTCCATCTAAAACTAAATATAACCATGAGACCGATAGTAAACAAGTACCGTGAGGGAAAGTTGAAAAGAACTCTGAATAGAGAGTTAAATAGTACGTGAAACTGCTTAGAGGTTAAGCCCGATGAACCTGAATATCCGTTATGGAAAATTCATCATTAGAATTGTAATATTTAATTAATATTATAATAATAGTGTGCATTTTTTCCATATAAGGACATTGTAATCTATTAACATAATTAATTTATCAAAAAATTGTGAATTATTGATTATTTCAATTATAGTGCTTGCATTATAACATGATATAAATGTCATAAATTTGATAAAGTGCTGATAGATTTATATGAATACAGTGCGTTAATTTTTCGGAATTATATAATGGCATAATTTTCAATGATTTTTGTGTTTATTATATGCACTTGTATGATTAACAATGCGAAAGATTCAGGATACCTTCGGGACCCGTCTTGAGACACGGACCAAGGAGTCTAACATATGTGCAAGTTATTGGGATATAAACCTAATAGCGTAATTAACTTGACTATTAATGGGATTAGTTTTTAGCTATTTATAGTTAATTAACACAATCCCGGGGCGCTCTATATAGTTATGTATAATGATATTTATATTATTTATACCTCTAACTGGAACGTACCTTGAGCATATATGCTGTGACCCGAAAGATGGTGAACTATACTTGATCAGGTTGAAGTCAGGGGAAACCCTGATGGAAGACCGAAACAGTTCTGACGTGCAAATCGATTGTCAGAATTGAGTATAGGGGCGAAAGACCAATCGAACCATCTAGTAGCTGGTTCCTTCCGAAGTTTCCCTCAGGATAGCTGGTGCATTTAACTGTTGTATAAAATAATCTTATCTGGTAAAGCGAATGATTAGAGGCCTTAGGGTCGAAACGATCTTAACCTATTCTCAAACTTTAAATGGGTAAGAACCTTAACTTTCTTGATATGAAGTTTAAGGTTATGATATAATGTGCCCAGTGGGCCACTTTTGGTAAGCAGAACTGGCGCTGTGGGATGAACCAAACGTAATGTTACGGTGCCCAAATTAACAACTCATACAGAAACCATGAAAGGCGTTGGTTGCTTAAAACAGCAGGACGGTGATCATGGAAGTCGAAATCCGCTAAGGAGTGTGTAACAACTCACCTGCCGAAGCAACTAGCCCTTAAAATGGATGGCGCTTAAGTTGTATACCTATACATTACCGCTAAAGTAGATGATTTATGTTACTTGTAATATAAATTTTGAAACTTTAGTGAGTAGGAAGGTACAATGGTGTGCATAGAAGTGTTTGGCGTAAGCCTGCATGGAGCCCGCCATTGGTACAGATCTTGGTGGTAGTAGCAAATAATCGAATGAGACCTTGGAGGACTGAAGTGGAGAAGGGTTTCGTGTGAACAGTGGTTGATCACGAGTTAGTCGGTCCTAAGTTCAAGGCGAAAGCCGAAAATTTTCAAGTATAGAAAAATCAAAATATATTTTGCATCATACCGATTTTTATACACTTGAATAATTTTGAACGAAAGGGAATACGGTTCCAATTCCGTAACCTGTTGAGTATCCGTTTGTTATTAAATATGGGCCTCGTGCTCATCCTGGCAACAGGAACGACCATAAAGAAGCCGTCGAGAGGTATCGGAAGAGTTTTCTTTTCTGTTTTATAGCCGTACTACCATGGAAGTCTTTCGCAGAGAGATATGGTAGATGGGCTAGAAGAGCATGACATATACTGTTGTGTCGATATTTTCTCCTCGGACCTTGAAAATTTATGGTGGGGATACGCAAACTTCTCAACAGGCCGTACCAATATCCGCAGCTGGTCTCCAAGGTGAAGAGTCTCTAGTCGATAGAATAATGTAGGTAAGGGAAGTCGGCAAATTAGATCCGTAACTTCGGGATAAGGATTGGCTCTGAAGATTGAGATAGTCGGGCTTGATTGGGAAACAATAACATGGTTTATGTGCTCGTTCTGGGTAAATAGGGTTTCTATCATTTATGGTAGATTCTTGTTCCCCGGATAGTTTAGTTACGTAGCCAATTGTGGAACTTTCTTGCTAAAATTTTTAAGAATACTAATTGGGCAACTGATTAGTTCTTTTAAATTATAACGATTATCAATTAACAATCAATTCAGAACTGGCACGGACTTGGGGAATCCGACTGTCTAATTAAAACAAAGCATTGTGATGGCCCTAGCGGGTGTTGACACAATGTGATTTCTGCCCAGTGCTCTGAATGTCAAAGTGAAGAAATTCAAGTAAGCGCGGGTCAACGGCGGGAGTAACTATGACTCTCTTAAGGTAGCCAAATGCCTCGTCATCTAATTAGTGACGCGCATGAATGGATTAACGAGATTCCTACTGTCCCTATCTACTATCTAGCGAAACCACAGCCAAGGGAACGGGCTTGGAATAATTAGCGGGGAAAGAAGACCCTTTTGAGCTTGACTCTAATCTGGCAGTGTAAGGAGACATAAGAGGTGTAGAATAAGTGGGAGATATTAGACTTCGGTTTGGTATCGACAATGAAATACCACTACTCTTATTGTTTCCTTACTTACTTGATTAAATGGAACGTGTATCATTTCCTAGCCATTATACGGATGTATTTATTATATCTTATGGTATTGGGTTTTGATGCAAGCTTCTTGATCAAAGTATCACGAGTTTGTTATATAATCGCAAACAAATTCTTTAATAAGAAAATGCATTTATGTATTTTTGATTTAAAAATTTGGTATAACTCCAATTACTCAGGTATGATCCAATTCAAGGACATTGCCAGGTAGGGAGTTTGACTGGGGCGGTACATCTCTCAAATAATAACGGAGGTGTCCCAAGGCCAGCTCAGTGCGGACAGAAACCACACATAGAGCAAAAGGGCAAATGCTGACTTGATCTCGGTGTTCAGTACACACAGGGACAGCAAAAGCTCGGCCTATCGATCCTTTTGGTTTAAAGAGTTTTTAACAAGAGGTGTCAGAAAAGTTACCATAGGGATAACTGGCTTGTGGCGGCCAAGCGTTCATAGCGACGTCGCTTTTTGATCCTTCGATGTCGGCTCTTCCTATCATTGTGAAGCAAAATTCACCAAGCGTTGGATTGTTCACCCATGCAAGGGAACGTGAGCTGGGTTTAGACCGTCGTGAGACAGGTTAGTTTTACCCTACTAATGACAAAACGTTGTTGCGACAGCATTCCTGCGTAGTACGAGAGGAACCGCAGGTACGGACCAATGGCACAATACTTGTTCGAGCGAACAGTGGTATGACGCTACGTCCGTTGGATTATGCCTGAACGCCTCTAAGGTCGTATCCGTGCTGGACTGCAATGATAAATAAGGGGCAATTTGCATTGTATGGCTTCTAAACCATTAAAAGTTTATAATTTATTTTATAAACGACAATGGATGTGATGCCAATGTTATTTGTAACATAGTAAATTGGGAGGATCTATGATCACCTGATGCCGTGCTAGTTACATATTTAAACATTATTTAATACAATGACAAAGCCTAGAATCAATTGTAAACGACTTTTGTAACAGGCAAGGTGTTGTAAGTGGTTGAGCAGCTGCCATACTGCGATCCACTGAAGCTTATCCTTTGCTTGATGATTCGAAAATGTTAATAAAACAACAAATATAAAATATAATATGTGTGTTATGGTTGTTAAACACCAACTAAAACATATATATATATATATATTGTATGAGTTGTTTAAAGGTGCCATATTTGTTAATTTACTTATGATATTTTATATATTTCTTTGTAAGTTGATAATGTGTGGACCGGACCTTAAGAAAATGTTATATACAAAAAGCTTTTTGATGATGCAATACAAAATTTATGTTATTTTATAAATAACATTCTTTTCAGAATAATTGAATTGTTATTGAAAGGAATAAAGAAATTAAATTGTTTTAAACAAAACAGAGAAAGAAGAACACACATTTTATTATATATATGAGTATATATATATATATATATATATATATATATATATGTATATATATATGATAACTGCGAAAGGCAATAGTAGAAAACACAAAAAAATAAATATATGAAATCATATTAAAAATATATTATAATTCAATCAATGGAGAACAGTAATATGCGAATGAAAAATTTACACTCTTAAACATAAATGTTATATTTAGTGTGAAATAGAAGTTTATATTTTTATTTGATATTGCATAATAATAATAAACCGATTAATAAAATTTACACTCATGAGACTTGGAATTGTTATGAAATTCAATTCAGTGTTTTCCAATACAAAATGTCAAATAATATCATGAAACATATAAATTACATGTTAGATAATAACATATGATACAAACAATGTGATATAATAGAATTTAACATGTAAAATAAA
>NW_025063484.1:0-29365 GCF_018153295.1 Drosophila grimshawi
GACAATTATTGGCGAAGATACATCCGTTTGAATTTGGAAACAGAAACTTAAACGTCAATTTCTTGAAATGACTTCGAGACTACATATTTTCAGCTTTTGATGCAGAGTCAATATATATAAAAATGGCTTCATAATGTTGAAAGAAATTCTAACTTTTGACAATTATTGGCGAAGATACATCCGTCTGAGTTTGGAAACAGAAACTTAAACCGTCATTTCTCGAAATGACTTCGAGACTCACATATTTTCAGCTTTTAATGCAGAGTCAATATATATAAAAATGGCTTCATAATGTTGAAAGAAATTCTAACTTTTTGACAATTATTGGCGAAGATACAACCTTTTGAATTTGGAAACAGAAACTTAAAACGTCACTTTCTCGAAATGACTTCGAGACTAGCATATTTTCAGCTTTTGATGCAGAGTCAATATATATAAAAAGGGCTTCATAATGTTGAAAAGAGAAATTCTAACTTCTGACAATTATTGGCGAAGATACAACCGTTTGAATTTGGGAAACAGAAACTTAAACGTCAATTTCTCGAAATGACTGAGACTACACATTTTCAGCTTTTGATGCAGAGTCAAATATATAAAAGGGCTTCATAATGTTGAAAGAAATTCTAACTTCTGACAATTATTGGCGAAGATACATCCGTTTGAATTTGGAAACAGAAACTTAAAACGTCAATTTCTCGAAATGACTTCGAGACTACATATTTTCAGCTTTTGATGCAGAGTCAAAATATATAAAAAGGGCTTCATAATGTTGAAAGAAATTCTAACTTCTGACAATTATTGGCGAAGATACATCCGTTTGAATTTGGAAACAGAAACTTAAAACGTCAATTTCTCGAAATGACTTCGAGACTACATATTTTCAGCTTTTGATGCAGAGTCAAAATATATAAAAAGGGCTTCATAATGTTGAAAGAAATTCTAACTTCTGACAATTATTGGCGAAGATACATCCGTTTGAATTTGGAAACAGAAACTTAAAACGTCAATTTCTCGAAATGACTTCGAGACTACATATTTTCAGCTTTTGATGCAGAGTCAAAATATATAAAAAGGGCTTCATAATGTTGAAAGAAATTCTTACTTTTGACAATTATTGGCGAAGATACATCCGTTTGAATTTGAAAACAGAAACTTAAGACGTCAATTTCTCGAAATGACTTCGAGACTACATATTTTCAGCTTTTGATGCAGAATCAAAATATATAAAAAGGGCTTCATAATGTTGAAAGAAATTCTAACTTCTGACAATTATTGGCGAAGATACATCCGTTTGAATTTGGAAACAGAAACTTAAAACGTCAATTTCTTGAAATGACTTCGAGACTACATATTTTCAGCTTTTGATGCCGAGTCAATATATATAAAAATGGCTTCATAATGTTGAAAGAAATTCTAACTTTGACAATTATTGGCGAAGATACAACCGATTGAAGTAGGACACAGAAACTTATAACGTCAATTTCTCGAAATGACTTCGAGACTACATATTTTCAGCTTTTGATGCAGAGTCAAAATATATAAAAAGGGCTTCATAATGTTGAAAGAAATTCTAACTTCTGACAATTATTGGCGAAGATACATCCGTTTGAATTTGGAAACAGAAACTTAAAACGTCAATTTCTCGAAATGACTTCGAGACTACATATTTTCAGCTTTTGATGCAGAGTCAAAATATATAAAAAGGGCTTCATAATGTTGAAAGAAATTCTAACTTCTGACAATTATTGGCGAAGATACAACCGCTTGAATTTGGAAACAGAAACTTAAAACGTAAATTTCTCGAATTGACTTCAAGACTACATATTTTCAGCTTTTGATGCAGAGTCAAAATATATAAAAAGGGCTTCATAATGTTGAAAGAAATTCTAACTTCTGACAATTATTAGCGAAGATACATCCGTTTGAATTTGGAAACAGAAACTTTAAACGTCAATTTCTCGAAATGACTTCGAGACTACATATTTTCAGCTTTTGATGCAGAGTCAAAATATATAAAAAGGGCTTCATAATGTTGAAAGAAATTCTAACTTCTGACAATTATTGGCGAAGATACATCCGTTTGAATTTGGAAACAGAAACTTAAAACGTCAATTTCTCGAAATGACTTCGAGACTACATATTTTCAGCTTTTGATGCAGAGTCAATATATATAAAAATGGCTTCATAATGTTGAAAGAAATTCTAACTTCTGACAATTATTGGCGAAGATACAACCGTTTGAATTTGGAAACAGAAACTTAAAACGTCAATTTCTCGAAATGACTTCGAGACTACATATTTTCAGCTTTTGATGCAGAGTCAAAATATATAAAAAGGGCTTCATAATGTTGAAAGAAATTCTAACTTCTGACAATTATTGGCGAAGATACAACCGCTTGAATTTGGAAACAGAAACTTAAAACGTCAATTTCTCAAATTGACTTCAAGACTACATATTTTCAGCTTTTGATGCAGAGTCAAAATATATAAAAAGGGCTTCATAATGTTGAAAGAAATTCTTACTTTTGACAATTATTGGCGAAGATACATCCGTTTGAATTTGGAAACAGAAACTTAAAACGTCAATTTCTCGAAATGACTTCGAGACTACATATTTTCAGCTTTTGATGCAGAATCAAAATATATAAAAAGGGCTTCATAATGTTGAAAGAAATTCTAACTTCTGACAATTATTGGCGAAGATACATCCGTTTGAATTTGGAAACAGAAACTTAAAACGTCAATTTCTCGAAATGACTTCGAGACTACATATTTTCAGCTTTTGATGCAGAATCAAAATATATAAAAAGGGCTTCATAATGTTGAAAGAAATTCTAACTTCTGACAATTATTGGCGAAGATACATCCGTTTGAATTTGGAAACAGAAACTTAAAACGTCAATTTCTCGAAATGACTTCGAGACTACATATTTTCAGCTTTTGATGCAGAGTCAAAATATATAAAAAAGGGCTTCATAATGTTGAAAGAAATTCTAACTTCTGACAATTATTGGCGAAGATACATCCGTTTGAATTTGGAAACAGAAAATTAAAACGTCAATTTCTCGAAATGACTTCGAGACTACATATTTTCAGCTTTTGATGCAGAGTCAAAATATATAAAAAGGGCTTCATAATGTTGAAAGAAATTCTAACTTCTGACAATTATTGGCGAAGATACATCCGTTTGAATTTGGAAACAGAAAATTAAAACGTCAATTTCTCGAAATGACTTCGAGACTACATATTTTCAGCTTTTGATGCAGAGTCAAAATATATAAAAAGGGCTTCATAATGTTGAAAGAAATTCTAACTTCTGACAATTATTGGCGAAGATACATCCGTTTAAATTTGGAAACAGAAACTTAAAACGTCAATTTCTCGAAATGACTTCGAGACTACATATTTTCAGCTTTTGATGCAGAATCAAAATATATAAAAAGGGCTTCATAATGTTGAAAGAAATTCTAACTTCTGACAATTATTGGCGAAGATACATCCGTTTAAATTTGGAAACAGAAACTTAAAACGTCAATTTCTCGAAATGACTTCGAGACTACATATTTTCAGCTTTTGATGCAGAGTCAAAATATATAAAAAGGGCTTCATAATGTTGAAAGAAATTCTAACTTCTGACAATTATTGGCGAAGATACATCCGTTTGAATTTGGAAACAGAAACTTAAAACGTCAATTTCTCGAAATGACTTCGAGACTACATATTTTCAGCTTTTGATGCAGAATCAAAATATATAAAAAGGGCTTCATAATGTTGAAAGAAATTCTAACTTCTGACAATTATTGGCGAAGATACATCCGTTTGAATTTGGAAACAGAAACTTAAAACGTCAATTTCTCGAAATGACTTCGAGACTACATATTTTCAGCTTTTGATGCAGAATCAAAATATATAAAAAGGGCTTCATAATGTTGAAAGAAATTCTTACTTTTGACAATTATTGGCGAAGATACATCCGTTTGAATTTGGAAACAGAAACTTAAAACGTCAATTTCTCGAATTGACTTTGAGACTACATATTTTCAGCTTTTGATGCAGAATCAAAATATATAAAAAGGGCTTCATAATGTTGAAAGAAATTCTAACTTCTGACAATTATTGGCGAAGATACATCCGTTTGAATTTGGAAACAGAAACTTAAAACGACAATTTCTCGAAATGACTTCGAGACTACATATTTTCAGCTTTTGATGCAGAGTCAAAATATATAAAAAGGGCTTCATAATGTTGAAAGAAATTCTAACTTCTGACAATTATTGGCGAAGATACATCCGTTTGAATTCTAACTTCTGACAATTATTGGCAAAGATACAACCGTTTGAATTTGGAAACAGAAACTTAAAACGTCAATTTTTCGAAATGACTTCGAGACTACATATTTTCAGCTTTTGATGCAGAGTCAAAATATATAAAAAGGGCTTCATAATGTTGAAAGAAATTCTAACTTCTGACAATTATTAGCGAAGATACATCCGTTTGAATTTGGAAACAGAAACTTAAAACGTCAATTTCTCGAAATGACTTCGAGACTACATATTTTCAGCTTTTGATGCAGAGTCAAAATATATAAAAAGGGCTTCATAATGTTGAAAGAAATTCTAACTTCTGACAATTATTGGCAAAGATACATCCGTTTGAATTTGGAAACAGAAACTTAAAACGTCAATTTCTCGAAATGACTTCGAGACTACATATTTTCAGCTTTTGATGCAGAGTCAATATATATAAAAAGGGCTTCATAATGTTGAAAGAAATTCTAACTTCTGACAATTATTGCTGAAGATACATCCGTTTGAATTTGGAAACAGAAACTTAAAACGTCAATTTCTCGAAATGACTTCGAGACTACATATTTTCAGCTTTTGATGCAGAGTCAAAATATATAAAAAGGGCTTCATAATGTTGAAAGAAATTCTAACTTCTGACAATTATTGGCGAAGATACAACCGCTTGAATTTGGAAACAGAAACTTAAAACGTAAATTTCTCGAATTGACTTCAAGACTACATATTTTCAGCTTTTCATGCAGAGTCAAAATATATAAAAAGGGCTTCATAATGTTGAAAGAAATTCTAACTTCTGACAATTATTGGCGAAGATACATCCGTTTGAATTTGGAAACAGAAACTTAAAACGTCAATTTCTCGAAATGACTTCGAGACTACATATTTTCAGCTTTTGATGCAGAATCAAAATATATAAAAAGGGCTTCATAATGTTGAAAGAAATTCTAACTTCTGACAATTATTGACGAAGATACATCCGTTTGAATTTGGAAACAGAAACTTAAAACGTCAATTTCTCAAAATGACTTCGAGACTACATATTTTCAGCTTTTGATGCAGAATCAAAATATATAAAAAGGGCTTCATAATGTTGAAAGAAATTCTAACTTCTGACAATTATTGGCGTAGATACATCCGTTTGAATTTGGAAACAGAAACTTAAAACGTCAATTTCTCGAAATGACTTCGAGACTACATATTTTCAGCTTTTGATGCAGAGTCAAAATATATAAAAAGGGCTTCATAATGTTGAAAGAAATTCTAACTTCTGACAATTATTGGCGAAGATACATCCGTTTGAATTTGGAAACAGAAAATTAAAACGTCAATTTCTCGAAATGACTTCGAGACTACATATTTTCAGCTTTTGATGCAGAATCAAAATATATAAAAAGGGCTTCATAATGTTGAAAGAAATTCTAACTTCTGACAATTATTGGCGAAGATACATCCGTTTGAATTTGGAAACAGAAAATTAAAACGTCAATTTCTCGAAATGACTTCGAGACTACATATTCTCAGCTTTTGATGCAGAGTCAAAATATATAAAAAGGGCTTCATAATGTTGAAAGAAATTCTACCTTCTGACAATTATTGCTGAAGATACATCCGTTTAAATTTGGAAACAGAAACTTAAAACGTCAATTTCTCGAAATGACTTCGAGACTACATATTTTCAGCTTTTGATGCAGAATCAAAATATATAAAAAGGGCTTCATAATGTTGAAAGAAATTCTAACTTCTGACAATTATTGGCGAATATACATCCGTTTGAATTTGGAAACAGAAACTTAAAACGTCAATTTCTCGAAATGACTTCGAGACTACATATTTTCAGCTTTTGATGCAGAGTCAAAATATATAAAAAGGGCTTCATAATGTTGAAAGAAATTCTAACTTCTGACAATTATTGGCGAAGATACATCCGTTTGAATTTGGAAACAGAAACTTAAAACGTCAATTTCTCGAAATGACTTCGAGACTACATATTTTCAGCTTTTAATGCAGAATCAAAATATATAAAAAGGGCTTCATAATGTTGAAAGAAATTCTAACTTCTGACAATTATTGGCGAAGATACATCCGTTTGAATTTGGAAACAGAAACTTAAAACGTCAATTTCTCGAAATGACTTCGAGACTACATATTTTCAGCTTTTGATGCAGAATCAAAATATATAAAAAGGGCTTCATAATGTTGAAAGAAATTCTTACTTTTGACAATTATTGGCGAAGATACATCCGTTTGAATTTGGAAACAGAAACTTAAAACGTCAATTTCTCGAAATGACTTCGAGACTACATATTTTCAGCTTTTGATGCAGAATCAAAATTTAAAAATGGCTTCATAATGTTGAAAGAAATTCTAACTTCTGACAATTATTGGCGAAGATACATCCGTTTGAATTTGGAAACAGAAACTTAAAACGAAAATTTCTCGAAATGACTTCGAGACTACATATTTTCAGCTTTTGATGCAGAGTCAAAATATATAAAAAGGGCTTCATAATGTTGAAAGAAATTCTAACTTCTGACAATTATTGGCGAAGATACATCCGTTTGAATTCTAACATTTGACAATTATTGGCAAAGATACAACCGTTTGAATTTGGAAACAGAAACTTAAAACGTCAATTTCTCGAAATGACTTCGAGACTAGATATTTTCAGCTTTTGATGCAGAGTCAAAATATATAAAAGGGGCTTCATAATGTTGAAAGAAATTCTAACTTCTGACAATTATTGGCGAAGATACATCCGTTTGAATTTGGAAACAGAAACTTAAAACGTCAATTTCTCAAAATGACTTCGAGACTACATATTTTCAGCTTTTGATGCAGAGTCAAAATATATAAAAAGGGCTTCATAATGTTGAAAGAAATTCTAACTTCTGACAATTATTGGCGAAGATACATCCGTTTGAATTTGGCAACAGAAACTTAAAACGTCAATTTCTCAAAATGACTTCGAGACTACATATTTTCAGCTTTTGATGCAGAATCAAAATATATAAAAAGGGCTTCATAATGTTGAAAGAAATTCTAACTTCTGACAATTATTGGCGAAGATACATCCGTTTGAATTTGGAAACAGAAACTTAAAACGTCATTTTCTCGAAATGACTTCGAGACTACATATTTTCAGCTTTTGATGCAGAGTCAAAATATATAAAAAGGGCTTCATAATGTTGGAAGAAATTCTAACTTTTGACGATTATTGGCGAAGATACAACCGTATGAATTTGGAAACAGAAACTTAAAATGTCAATATCTCGAAATGACTTCGAGACTACATATTTTCAGCTTTTGATGCAGAATCAAAATATATAAAAAGGGCTTCAAAATGTTGAAAGAAATTCTAACTTCTGACAATTATTGGCGAAGATACATCCGTTTGAATTTGGAAACAGAAACTTAAAACGTCAATTTCTCGAAATGACTTCGAGACAACATATTTTCAGCGTTAGATGCAGAATCAAAATATATAAAAAGGGCTACATAATGTTGAAAGAAATTCTAACTTCTGGCAATTATTGGCGAAGATACATCCGTTTGAATTTGGAAACAGAAACTTAAAACGTCAATTTCTCGAAATGACTTCGAGACTACATATTTTCAGCTTTTGATGCAGAGTCAAAATATATAAAAAGGGCTTCATAATGTTGAAAGAAATTCTAACTTCTGACAATTATTGGCGAAGATACATCCGTTTGAATTTGGAAACAGTAACTTAAAACGTCAATTTTTCGAATTGACTTCGAGACTACATATTTTCAGCTTTTGATGCAGAGTCAAAATATATAAAAAGGGCTTCATAATGTTGAAAGAAATTCTAACTTCTGACAATTATTGGCGAAGATACATCCGTTTGAATATGGAAACAGAAACTTAAAACGTCAATTTCTCGAAATGACTTCGAGACAACATATTTTCAGCTTTTGATGCAGAGTCAAAATATATAAAAAGGGCTTCATAATGTTGAAAGAAATTCTAACTTCTGACAATTATTGGCGAATATACATCCGTTTGAATTTGGAAACAGAAACTTAAAACGTCAATTTCTCGAAATGACTTCGAGACTACATATTTTCAGCTTTTGATGCAGAGTCAAAATATATAAAAAGGGCTTCATAATGTTGAAAGAAATTCTAACTTCTGACAATAATTGGCGAAGATACATCCGTTTGAATTTGGAAACAGAAACTTAAAACGTCAATTTCTCGAAATGACTTCGAGACTACATATTTTCAGCTTTTGATGCAGAATAAAAATATATAAAAAGGGCTTCATAATGTTGAAAGAAATTCTAACTTCTGACAATTATTGGCGAAGATACATCCGTTTGAATTTGGAAACAGAAACTTAAAACGTCAATTTCTCGAAATGACTTCGAGACTACATATTTTCAGCTTTTGATGCAGAGTCAAAATATATAAAAAGGGCTTCATAATGTTGAAAGAAATTCTAACTTCTGACAATTATTGGCGAAGATACATCCGTTTGAATTTGGAAACAGAAACTTAAAACGTCAATTTCTCGAAATGACTTCGAGACTACATATTTTCAGCTTTTGATGCAGAGTCAATATATATAAAAAGGGCTTCATAATGTTGAAAGAAATTCTAACTTCTGACAATTATTGGCGAAGATACATCCGTTTGAATTTGGAAACAGAAACTTAAAACGTCAATTTCTCGAAATGACTTCGAGACTACATATTTTCAGCTTTTGATGCAGAATCAAAATATATGAAAAGGGCTTCATAATGTTGAAAGAAATTCTAACTTCTGACAATTATTGGCGAAGATACATCCGTTTGAATTTGGAAACAGAAACTTAAAACGTCAATTTCTCGAAATGACTTCGAGACTACATATTTTCAGCTTTTGATGCAGAGTCAAAATATATAAAAAGGGCTTCATAATGTTGAAAGAAATTCTAACTTCTGACAATTATTGGCGAAGATACATCCGTTTGAATTTGGAAACAGAAACTTAAAACGTCAATTTCTCGAAATGGCTTCGAGACTACATATTTTCAGCTTTTGATGCAGAATCAAAATATATGAAAAGGGCTTCATAATGTTGAAAGAAATTCTAACTTCTGACAATTATTGGCGAAGATACAACCGTTTGAATTTGGAAACAGAAACTTAAAACGTCAATTTCTCGAAATGACTTCGAGACTACATATTTTCAGCTTTTGATGCAGAGTCAAAATATATAAAAAGGGCTTCATAATGTTGAAAGAAATTCTAACTTCTGACAATTATTGGCGAAGATACAACCGCTTGAATTTGGAAACAGAAACTTAAAACGTCAATTTTTCGAATTGACTTCAAGACTACATATTTTCAGCTTTTGATACAGAGTCAAAATATATAAAAAGGGCTTCATAATGTTGAAAGAAATTCTAACTTCTGACAATTATTGGCGAAGATACATCCGTTTGAATTTGGAAACAGAAACTTAAAACGTCAATTTCTCGAGATGACTTCGAGACTACATATTTTCAGCTTTTGATGCAGAGTCAAAATATATAAAAAGGGCTTCATAATGTTGAAAGAAATTCTAACTTCTGACAATTATTGGCGAAGAGACATCCGTTTGAATTTGGAAACAGAAACTTAAAACGTCAATTTCTCGAAATGATTTCGAGACTACATATTTTCAGCTTTTGATGCAGAGTCAAAATATATAAAAAGGGCTTCATAATGTTGAAAGAAATTCTAACTTCTGACAATTATTGGCGAAGAGACATCCGTTTGAATTTGGAAACAGAAACTTAAAACGTCAATTTCTCGAAATGATTTCGAGACTACATATTTTCAGCTTTTGATGCAGAATAAAAATATATAAAAAGGGCTTCATAATGTTGAAAGAAATTCTAACTTCTGACAATTATTGGCGAATATACATCCGATCAAATTTGGAAACAGAAACTTGAAACGTCAATTTCTCGAAATGACTTCCAGACTACATATTTTCAGCTTTTGATGCAGAATCAAAATATATAAAAAGGGCTTCATAATGTTGAAAGAAATTCTAACTTCCGACAATTATTGGCGAAGATACATCCGTTTGAATATGGAAACAGAAACTTAAAACGTCAATTTCTCGAAATGACTTCGAGACTACATATTTTCAGCTTTTGATGCAGAATCAAAATATATAAAAAGAGCTTCAAAATGTTTAAAGAAATTCTAACTTCTGACAGTTATTGGCGAAGATACATCCGTTTGAATTTGGAAACAGAAACTTAAAACGTCAATTTCTCGAAATGACTTCTAGACAACATATTTTCAGCGTTAGATGCAGAATCAAAATATATAAAAAGGGCTACATAATGTTGAAAGAAATTCTAATTTCTGACAATTATTGGCGAAGATGCATCCGTTTGAATTTGAAAACAGAAACTTAAAACGTCAATTTCAGGCAATGATTTCGAGACTACATATTTTCAGCTTTTGATGCAGAATAAAAATATATAAAAAGGGCTTCATAATGTTGAAAGAAATTCAAACTTCTGACAATTATTGGAGAATATACATCCGATCAAATTTGGAAACAGAAACTTGAAACGTCAATTTCTCGAAATGACTTCCAGACTACATATTTTCAGCTTTTGATGCAGAATCAAAATATATAAAGAGGGCTTCATAATGTTGAAAGAAATTCTAACTTCTGACAATTATTGGCGAAGATACGTCCGTTTGAATTTGGAAACAGAAACTTAAAACGTCAATTTCTCGAAATGACTTCGAGACTACATATTTTCAGCTTTTGATGCAGAGTCAAAATATATAAAAAGGGCTTCATAATGTTGAAAGAAATTCTAACTTCTGACAATTATTGGCGAAGATACATCCGTTTGAATTTGGAAACAGAAACTTAAAACGTCAATTTCTCGAAATGACTTCGAGACAACATATTTTCAGCGTTAGATGCAGAATCAAAATATATAAAAAGGGCTACATAATGTTGAAAGAAATTCTAACTTCTGACAATTATTGGCGAAGATACATCCGTTTGAATTTGAAAACAGAAACTTAAAACGTCAATTTCTCGAAATGACTTCGAGACTACATATTTTCAGCTTTTGATGCAGAGTCAAAATATATAAAAAGGGCTTCATAATGTTGAAAGAAATTCTAACTTCTGACAATTATTGGCGAAGATACATCCGTTTGAATTTGGAAACAGAAACTTAAAACGTCAATTTCAGGCAATGACTTCGAGACTACATATTTTCAGCTTTTGATGCAGAGTCAAAATATATAAAGAGGGCTTCATAATGTTGAAAGAAATTCTAACTTCTGACAATTATTGGCGAAGATACATCCGTTTGAATTTGGAAACAGAAACTTAAAACGTCAATTTCTCGAAATGACTTCGAGACTACATATTTTCAGCTTTTGATGCAGAATCAAAATATATAAAAAGGGCTTCATAATGTTGAAAGAAATTCTATCTTCTGACAATTATTGGCGAAGATACATCCGTTTGAATTTGGAAACAGAAACTTAAAACGTCAATTTCTCGAAATGACTTCGAGACAACATATTTTCAGCATTTGATGCAGAGTCTAAATATATAAAAAGGGCTTCATAATGTTGAAAGAAATTCTAACTTCTGACGTTTATTGGCGAAGAGACATCCGTTTGAATTTGGAAACAGAAACTTAAAACGTAAATTTCTCGAAATGACTTCGAGACTACATATTTTCAGCTTTTGATGCAGAGTCAAAATATATAAAAGGGGCTTCATAATGTTGAAAGAAATTCTAACTTCTGACAATTATTGGCAAAGATACAACCGTTTGAATTTGGAAACAGAAACTTAAAACGTCAATTTCTCGAAATGACTTCGAGAATAAATATTTTCAGCTTTTGCTGCAGAATCAAAATATATAAAAAGGGCTTCAAAATGTTGAAAGAAATTCTAACTTCTGACAATTATTGGCGAAGATACATCCGTTTGAATTTGGAAACAGAAACTTAAAACGTCAATTTCTCGAAATGACTTCGAGACTACATATTTTCAGCTTTTGATGCAGAATCAAAATATATAAAAAGGGCTTCATAATGTTGAAAGAAATTCTAACTTCTGACAATTATTGGCGAAGATACATCCGTTTGAATTTGGAAACAGAAACTTAAAACGTCAATTTCTCGAAATGACGTCGAGACTACATATTTTCAGCTTTTGATGCAGAATCAAAATATATAAAAAGGGCTACATAATGTTGAAAGAAATTCTAACTGCTGGCAATTATTGGCGAAGATACATCCGTTTGAATTTGGAAACAGAAACTTAAAACGTCAATTTCTCGAAATGACTTCGAGACTACATATTTTCAGCTTTTGATGCAGAATCAAAATATATAAAATGGGCTTCATAATGTTGAAAGAAATTCTAACTTCTGACAATTATTGGCGAAGTTACATCCGTTTGAATTTGGAAACAGAAACTTAAAACGTCAATTTCAGGCAATGATTTCGAGACTACATATTTTCAGCTTTTGATGCAGAGTCAAAATATATAAAAAGGGCTTCATAATGTTGAAAGAAATTCTAACTTCTGACAATTATTGGCGAAGAGACATCCGTTTGAATTTGGAAACAGAAACTTAAAACGTCATTTTCTCGAAATGACTTCCAGACTACATATTTTCAGCTTTTGATGCAGAATCAAAATATATAAAAAGGGCTTCATAATGTTGAAAGAAATTCTAACTTCTGACAATTATTGGCGAAGATACATCCGTTTGAATTTGGAAACAGAAACTTAAAACGTAAATTTTTCGAATTGACTTCAAGACTACATATTTTCAGCTTTTGATACAGAGTCAAAATATATAAAAAGGGCTTCATAATGTTGAAAGAAATTCTAACTTCTGACAATTATTGGCGAAGATACATCCGTTTGAATTTGGAAACAGAAACTTAAAACGTCAATTTCTCGAAATGACTTCGAGACTACATATTTTCAGCTTTTGATGCAGAATCAAAATATATAAAAAGGTTTTCAAAATGTTGAAAGAAATTCTAACTTCTGACAATTATTGGCGAAGTCTTTGATTTAAACGAAATAACGAAATGACTTCGAGACTACATATTTTCAGCTTTTGATGCAGAGTCAATATATATAAAAAGGGCTTCATAATGTTGAAAGAAATTCTAACTTCTGACAATTATTGGCGAAGATACATCCGTTTGAATTTGAAAACAGAAACTTAAAACGTCAATTTCTCGAAATGACTTCGAGACTACATATTTTCAGCTTTTGATGCAGAATCAAAATATATAAAAAGGGCTTCATAATGTTGAAAGAAATTCTAACTTCTGACAATTATTGGCGAAGATACAACCGTTTGAATTTGGAAACAGAAACTTAAAACGTCAATTTCTCGAAATGACTTCGAGACTACATATTTTCAGCTTTTGATGCAGAATCAAAATATATAAAAAGGGCTTCATAATGTTGAAAGAAATTCTAACTTCTGACAATTATTGGCGAAGATACAACCGTTTGAATTTGGAAACAGAAACTTGAAACGTAAATTTTTCGAATTGACTTCAAGACTACATATTTTCAGCTTTTGATACAGAGTCAAAATATATAAAAAGGGCTTCATAATGTTTAAAGAAATTCTAACTTCTGACAATTATTGGCGAAGATACATCCGTTTGAATTTGGAAACAGAAACTTAAAACGTCAATTTCTCGAAATGACTTCGAGACAACATATTTTCAGCTTTTGATGCATAGTCAAAATATATAAAAAGGGCTTCATAATGTTGAAAGAAATTCTAACTTCTGACAATTATTGGCGAAGATACATCCGTTTGAATTTGGAAACAGAAACTTAAAACGTCAATTTCTCGAAATGACTTCCAGACTACATATTTTCAGCTTTTGATGCAGAATCAAAATATATAAAAAGGGCTTCATAATGTTGAAAGAAATTCTAACTTCTGACAATTATTGGCGAAGATACATCCGTTTGAATTTGGAAACAGAAACTTAAAACGTCATTTTCTCGAAATGACTTCCAGACTACATATTTTCAGCTTTTGATGCAGAATCAAAATATATAAAAAGGGCTTCATAATGTTGAAAGAAATTCTAACTTCTGACAATTATTGGCGAAGATACATCCGTTTGAATTTGAAAACAGAAACTTAAAACGTCAATTTCTCGAAATGACTTCGAGACTACATATTTTCAGCTTTTGATGCAGAGTCAAAATATATAAAAAGGGCTTCATAATGTTGAAAGAAATTCTAACTTCTGACAATTATTGGCGAAGATACATCCGTTTGAATTTGGAAACAGAAACTTAAAACGTAAATTTCTCGAAATGACTTCGAGACTACATATTTTCAGCTTTTGATGCAGAATCAAAATATATAAAAAGGGCTACATAATGTTGAAAGAAATTCTAACTTCTGGCAATTATTGGCGAAGATACATCCGTTTGAATTTGGAAACAGAAACTTAAAACGTCAATTTCTCGAAATGACTTCGAGACTACATATTTTCAGCTTTTGATGCAGAATCAAAATATATAAAAAGGGCTTCATAATGTTGAAAGAAATTCTAACTTCTGACAATTATTGGCGAAGATACATCCGTTTGAATTTGGAAACAGAAACTTAAAACGTCAATTTCTCGCAATGACTTCGAGACTACATATTTTCAGCTTTTGATGCAGAGTCAAAATATATAAAAAGGGCTTCATAATGTTGAAAGAAATTCTAACTTCTGACAATTATTGGCGAAGATACATCCGTTTGAATTTGGAAACAGAAACTTAAAACGTCAATTTCTCGAAATGACTTCGAGACTACATATTTTCAGCTTTTGATGCAGAATCAAAATATATAAAAAGGGCTTCATAATGTTGAAGGAAATTCTAACTTCTGACAATTATTGGCGAAGATACATCCGTTTGAATTTGAAAACAGAAACTTAAAACGTCAATTTCTCGAAATGACTTCGAGACTACATATTTTCAGCTTTTGATGCAGAATCAAAATATATAAAAAGGGCTTCATAATGTTGAAAGAAATTCTAACTTCTGACAATTATTGGCGAAGATACATCGGTTTGAATTTGGAAACAGAAACTTAAAACGTCAATTTCTCGAAATGACTTCGCGACTACATATTTTCAGCGTTAGATGCAGAATCAAAATATATAAAAAGGGCTACATAATGTTGAAAGAAATGCTAACTTCTGGCAATTATTGGCGAAGATACATCCGTTTGAATTTGGAAACAGAAACTTAAAACGTCAATTTCTCGAAATGACTTCGAGACTACATATTTTCAGCTTTTGATGCAGAGTCAAAATATATAAAAAGGGCTTCATAATGTTGAAAGAAATTCTAACTTCTGACAATTATTGGCGAAGATACAACCGCTTGAATTTGGAAACAGAAACTTAAAACGTCAATTTTTCGAATTGGCTTCAAGACTACATATTTTCAGCTTTTGATACAGAGTCAAAATATATAAAAAGGGCTTCATAATGTTGAAAGAAATTCTAACTTCTGACAATTATTGGCGAAGATACATCCGTTTGAATTTGGAAACAGAAACTTAAAACGTCAATTTCTCGAAATGTTTTCGAGACTACATATTTTCAGCTTTTGATGCAGAATAAAAATATATAAAAAGGGCTTCATAATGTTGAAAGAAATTCTAACTTCTGACAATTATTGGCGAAGATACATCCGTTTGAATATGGAAACAGAAACTTAAAACGTCAATTTCTCGAAATGACTTCGAGACTACATATTTTCAGCTTTTGATGCAGAATCAAAATATATAAAAAGGGCTTCAAAATGTTGAAAGAAATTCTAACTTCTGACAATTATTGGCGAAGATACATCGGTTTGAATTTGGAAACAGAAACTTAAAACGTCAATTTCTCGAAATGACTTCGAGACAACATATTTTCAGCTTTTGATGCAGAATCAAAATATATAAAAAGGGCTACATAATGTTGAAAGAAATTCTAACTTCTGACAATTATTGGCGAAGATACATCCGTTTGAATTTGGAAACAGAAACTTAAAACGTCAATTTCTCGAAATGACTTCGAGACTACATATTTTCAGCTTTTGATGCAGAATCAAAATATATAAAAAGGGCTTCATAATGTTGAAAGAAATTCTAACTTCTGACAATTATTGGCGAAGATACATCCGTTTGAATTTGGAAACAGAAACTTAAAACGTCAATTTCTCGAAATGACTTCGAGACTACATATTTTCAGCTTTTGATGCAGAATCAAAATATATAAAAACGGCTTCATAATGTTGAAAGAAATTCTAACTTCTGACAATTATTGGCGAAGATACATCCGTTTGAATTTGGAAACAGAAACTTAAAACGTCAATTTCTCGAAATGACTTCGACACTACATATTTTCAGCTTTTGATGCAGAATCAAAATATATAAAAAGGGCTTCATAATGTTGAAAGAAATTCTAACTTCTGACAATTATTGGCGAAGATACATCCGTTTGAATTTGGAAACAGAAACTTAAAACGTCAATTTCTCGAAATGACTTCGAGACTACATATTTTCAGCTTTTGATGCAGAATCAAAATATATAAAAAAGGCTTCAAAATGTTGAAAGAAATTCTAACTTCTGACAATTATTGGCGAAGATACATCCGTTTGAATTTGGAAAGAGAAACTTAAAACGTCAATTTCTCGAAATGACTTCGAGACAACATATTTTCAGCGTTAGATGCAGAATCAAAATATATAAAAAGGGCTACATAATGTTGAAAGAAATGCTAACTTCTGGCAATTATTGGCGAATATACATCCGATCAAATTTGGAAACAGAAACTTAAAACGTCAATTTCTCGAAATGACTTCGAGACTACATATTTTCAGCTTTTGATGCAGAATCAAAATATATAAAAAGGGCTTCATAATGTTGAAAGAAATTCTAACTTTTGACAATTATTGGCGAAGATACATCCGTTTGAATTTGGAAACAGAAACTTAAACGTCAATTTCTCGAAATGACTTCGAGACTACATATTTTCAGCTTTTGATGCAGAATCAAAATATATAAAAAAGGCTTCAAAATGTTGAAAGAAATTCTAACTTCTGACAATTATTGGCGAAGATACATCCGTTTAAATTTGGAAAGAGAAACTTAAAACGTCAATTTCTCGAAATGACTTCGAGACTACATATTTTCAGCTTTTGATGCAGAATCAAAATATATACAATGGGCTTCATAATGTTGAAAGAAATTCTAACTTCTGACAATTATTGGCGAAGATACATCCGTTTGAATTTGGAAACAGAAACTTAAAACGTCAATTTCTCGAAATGACTTCGAGACTACATATTTTCAGCTTTTGATGCAGAGTCAAAATATATAAAAAGGGCTTCATAATGTTGAAAGAAATTCTAACTTCTGACAATTATTGGCGAAGATACATCCGTTTGAATTTGGAAACAGAAACTTAAAACGTCAATTTCTCGAAATGACTTCGAGACTACATATTTTCAGCTTTTGATGCAGAATCAAAATATATAAAAAGGGCTTCATAATGTTGAAAGAAATTCTAACTTCTGACAATTATTGGCGAAGATACAACCGTTTGAATTTGGAAACAGAAACTTAAAACGTCAATTTCTCGAAATGACTTCGAGACTACATATTTTCAGCTTTTGATGCAGAGTCAAAATATATAAAAAGGGCTTCATAATGTTGAAAGAAATTCTAACTTCTGACAATTATTGGCGAAGATACATCCGTTTGAATTTGGAAACAGAAACTTAAAACGTCAATTTCTCGAAATGACTTCGAGACTACATATTTTCAGCTTTTGATGCAGAGTCAAAATATATAAAAAGGGCTTCATAATGTTGAAAGAAATTCTAACTTCTGACAATTATTGGCGAAGATACATCCGTTTGAATTTGGAAACAGAAACTTAAAACGTCAATTTCTCGAAATGACTTCGAGACTACATATTTTCAGCTTTTGATGCAGAGTCAAAATATATAAAAAGGGCTTCATAATGTTGAAAGAAATTCTAACTTCTGACAATTATTGGCGAAGATACATCCGTTTGAATTTGGAAACAGAAACTTAAAACGTCAATTTCTCGAAATGACTTCGAGACTACATATTTTCAGCTTTTGATGCAGAGTCAAAATATATAAAAAGGGCTTCATAATGTTGAAAGAAATTCTAACTTCTGACAATTATTGGCGAAGATACATCCGTTTGAATTTGGAAACAGAAACTTAAAACGTCAATTTCTCGAAATGACTTCGAGACAACATATTTTCAGCGTTAGATGCAGAATCAAAATATATAAAAAGGGCTACATAATGTTGAAAGAAATGCTAACTTCTGGCAATTATTGGCGAATATACATCCGATCAAATTTGGAAACAGAAACTTGAAACGTCAATTTCTTGAAATGACTTCAAGTCTACATATTTTCAGGTTTTAATGCAGAGTCAAAATATATAAAAAGGGCTACATAATGTTGAAAGAAATTCTAACTTCTGACAATTATTGGCGAAGATACATCCGTTTGAATTTGGAAACAGAAACTTAAAACGTCAATTTCTCGAAATGACTTCGAGACTACATATTTTCAGCTTTTGATGCAGAATCAAAATATATGAAAAGGGCTTCATAATGTTGAAAGAAATTCTAACTTCTGACAATTATTGGCGAAGATACAACCGTTTGAATTTGGAAAACAGAAACTTAAAACGTCAATTTCTCGAAATGACTTCGAGACTACATATTTTCAGCTTTTGATGCAGAATCAAAATATATAAAAAGGGCTTCATAATGTTGAAAGAAATTCTAACTTCTGACAATTATTGGCGAAGATACATCCGTTTGAATTTGGAAACAGAAACTTAAAACGTCAATTTCTCGAAATGACTTCGAGACTACATATTTTCAGCTTTTGATGCAGAATCAAAATATATAAAAAGGGCTTCATAATGTTGAAAGAAATTCTAACTTCTGACAATTATTGGCGAAGATACATCCGTTTGAATTTGGAAACAGAAACTTAAAACGTCAATTTCTCGAAATGACTTCGAGACTACATATTTTCAGCTTTTGATGCAGAGTCAAAATATATAAAAAGGGCTTCATAATGTTGAAAGAAATTCTAACTTCTGACAATTATTGGCGAAGATACATCCGTTTGAATTTGGAAACAGAAACTTAAAACGTCAATTTCTCGAAATGACTTCGAGACTACATATTTTCAGCTTTTGATGCAGAATCAAAATATATAAAAAGGGCTTCATAATGTTGAAAGAAATTCTAACTTCTGACAATTATTGGCGAAGATACATCCGTTTGAATTTGGAAACAGAAACTTAAAACGTCAATTTCTCGAAATGACTTCGAGACTACATATTTTCAGCTTTTGATGCAGAATCAAAATATATAAAAAGGGCTTCATAATGTTGAAAGAAATTCTAACTTCTGACAATTATTGGCGAAGATACATCCGTTTGAATTTGGAAACAGAAACTTAAAACGTCAATTTCTCGAAATGACTTCGAGACTACATATTTTCAGCTTTTGATGCAGAATCAAAATATATAAAAAGGGCTTCATAATGTTGAAAGAAATTCTAACTTCTGACAATTATTGGCGAAGATACATCCGTTTGAATTTGGAAACAGAAACTTAAAACGTCAATTTCTCGAAATGACTTCGAGACTACATATTTTCAGCTTTTGATGCAGAATCAAAATATATAAAAAGGGCTTCATAATGTTGAAAGAAATTCTAACTTCTGACAATTATTGGCGAAGATACATCCGTTTGAATTTGGAAACAGAAACTTAAAACGTCAATTTCTCGAAATGACTTCGAGACTACATATTTTCAGCTTTTGATGCAGAATCAAAATATATAAAAAGGGCTTCATAATGTTGAAAGAAATTCTAACTTCTGACAATTATTGGCGAAGATACATCCGTTTGAATTTGGAAACAGAAACTTAAAACGTCAATTTCTCGAAATGACTTCGAGACTACATATTTTCAGCTTTTGATGCAGAATCAAAATATATAAAAAGGGCTTCATAATGTTGAAAGAAATTCTAACTTCTGACAATTATTGGCGAAGATACATCCGTTTGAATTTGGAAACAGAAACTTAAAACGTCAATTTCTCGAAATGACTTCGAGACTACATATTTTCAGCTTTTGATGCAGAATCAAAATATATAAAAAGGGCTTCATAATGTTGAAAGAAATTCTAACTTCTGACAATTATTGGCGAAGATACATCCGTTTGAATTTGGAAACAGAAACTTAAAACGTCAATTTCTCGAAATGACTTCGAGACTACATATTTTCAGCTTTTGATGCAGAGTCAAAATATATAAAAAGGGCTTCATAATGTTGAAAGAAATTCTAACTTCTGACAATTATTGGCGAAGATACATCCGTTTGAATTTGGAAACAGAAACTTAAAACGTCAATTTCTCGAAATGACTTCGAGACTACATATTTTCAGCTTTTGATGCAGAATCAAAATATATAAAAAGGGCTACATAATGTTGAAAGAAATTCTAACTTCTGGCAATTATTGGCGAAGATACATCCGTTTGAATTTGGAAACAGAAACTTAAAACGTCAATTTCTCGAAATGACTTCGAGACTACATATTTTCAGCTTTTGATGCAGAGTCAAAATATATAAAAAGGGCTTCATAATGTTGAAAGAAATTCTAACTTCTGACAATTATTGGCGAAGATACATCCGTTTGAATTTGGAAACAGAAACTTAAAACGTCAATTTCTCGAAATGACTTCGAGACTACATATTTTCAGCTTTTGATGCAGAATCAAAATATATAAAAAGGGCTTCATAATGTTGAAAGAAATTCTAACTTCTGACAATTATTGGCGAAGATACATCCGTTTGAATTTGGAAACAGAAACTTAAAACGTCAATTTCTCGAAATGACTTCGAGACAACATATTTTCAGCGTTAGATGCAGAATCAAAATATATAAAAAGGGCTACATAATGTTGAAAGAAATGCTAACTTCTGGCAATTATTGGCGAAGATACATCCGATCAAATTTGGAAACAGAAACTTAAAACGTCAATTTCTCGAAATGACTTCGAGACTACATATTTTCAGCTTTTGATGCAGAATCAAAATATATAAAAAGGGCTTCATAATGTTGAAAGAAATTCTAACTTCTGACAATTATTGGCGAATATACATCCGATCAAATTTGGAAACAGAAACTTAAAACGTCAATTTCTCGAAATGACTTCGAGACTACATATTTTCAGCTTTTGATGCAGAATCAAAATATATAAAAAGGGCTTCATAATGTTGAAAGAAATTCTAACTTCTGACAATTATTGGCGAAGATACATCCGTTTGAATTTGGAAACAGAAACTTAAAACGTCAATTTCTCGAAATGACTTCGAGACTACATATTTTCAGCTTTTGATGCAGAGTCAAAATATATAAAAAGGGCTTCATAATGTTGAAAGAAATTCTAACTTCTGACAATTATTGGCGAAGATACATCCGTTTGAATTTGGAAACAGAAACTTAAAACGTCAATTTCTCGAAATGACTTCGAGACTACATATTTTCAGCTTTTGATGCAGAATCAAAATATATAAAAAGGGCTTCATAATGTTGAAAGAAATTCTAACTTCTGACAATTATTGGCGAAGATACATCCGTTTGAATTTGGAAACAGAAACTTAAAACGTCAATTTCTCGAAATGACTTCGAGACTACATATTTTCAGCTTTTGATGCAGAATCAAAATATATAAAAAGGGCTTCATAATGTTGAAAGAAATTCTAACTTCTGACAATTATTGGCGAAGATACATCCGTTTGAATTTGGAAACAGAAACTTAAAACGTCAATTTCTCGAAATGACTTCGAGACTACATATTTTCAGCTTTTGATGCAGAGTCAAAATATATAAAAAGGGCTTCATAATGTTGAAAGAAATTCTAACTTCTGACAATTATTGGCGAAGATACATCCGTTTGAATTTGGAAACAGAAACTTAAAACGTCAATTTCTCGAAATGACTTCGAGACTACATATTTTCAGCTTTTGATGCAGAATCAAAATATATAAAAAGGGCTTCATAATGTTGAAAGAAATTCTAACTTTTGACAATTATTGGCGAAGATACATCCGTTTGAATTTGGAAACAGAAACTTAAAACGTCAATTTCTCGAAATGACTTCGAGACTACATATTTTCAGCTTTTGATGCAGAATCAAAATATATAAAAAGGGCTTCAAAATGTTGAAAGAAATTCTAACTTCTGACAATTATTGGCGAAGATACATCCGTTTGAATTTGGAAACAGAAACTTAAAACGTCAATTTCTCGAAATGACTTCGAGACTACATATTTTCAGCTTTTGATGCAGAATCAAAATATATAAAAAGGGCTTCATAATGTTGAAAGAAATTCTAACTTCTGACAATTATTGGCGAAGATACATCCGTTTGAATTTGGAAACAGAAACTTAAAACGTCAATTTCTCGAAATGACTTCGAGACTACATATTTTCAGCTTTTGATGCAGAATCAAAATATATAAAAAGGGCTTCATAATGTTGAAAGAAATTCTAACTTCTGACAATTATTGGCGAAGATACATCCGTTTGAATTTGGAAACAGAAACTTAAAACGTCAATTTCTCGAAATGACTTCGAGACTACATACGAGTATTTTCAGCTTTTGATGCAGAATCAAAATATATAAAAAGGGCTACATAATGTTGAAAGAAATTCTAACTTCTGACAATTATTGGCGAAGATACATCCGTTTGAATTTGGAAACAGAAACTTAAAACGTCAATTTCTCGAAATGACTTCGAGACTACATATTTTCAGCTTTTGATGCAGAATCAAAATATATAAAAAGGGCTTCATAATGTTGAAAGAAATTCTAACTTCTGACAATTATTGGCGAAGATACATCCGTTTGAATTTGGAAACAGAAACTTAAAACGTCAATTTCTCGAAATGACTTCGAGACTACATATTTTCAGCTTTTGATGCAGAATCAAAATATATAAAAAGGGCTTCATAATGTTGAAAGAAATTCTAACTTCTGACAATTATTGGCGAAGATACATCCGATCGAATTTGGAAACAGAAACTTAAAACGTCAATTTCTCGAAATGACTTCGAGACTACATATTTTCAGCTTTTGATGCAGAATCAAAATATATAAAAAGGGCTTCATAATGTTGAAAGAAATTCTAACTTCTGACAATTATTGGCGAAGATACATCCGTTTGAATTTGGAAACAGAAACTTAAAACGTCAATTTCTCGAAATGACTTCGAGACTACATATTTTCAGCTTTTGATGCAGAGTCAAAATATATAAAAAGGGCTTCATAATGTTGAAAGAAATTCTAACTTCTGACAATTATTGGCGAAGATACATCCGTTTGAATTTGGAAACAGAAACTTAAAACGTCAATTTCTCGAAATGACTTCGAGACTACATATTTTCAGCTTTTGATGCAGAATCAAAATATATAAAAAGGGCTTCATAATGTTGAAAGAAATTCTAACTTCTGACAATTATTGGCGAAGATACATCCGTTTGAATTTGGAAACAGAAACTTAAAACGTCAATTTCTCGAAATGACTTCGAGACAACATATTTTCAGCTTTTGATGCAGAGTCAAAATATATAAAAAGGGCTTCATAATGTTGAAAGAAATTCTAACTTCTGACAATTATTGGCGAAGATACATCCGTTTGAATTTGGAAACAGAAACTTAAAACGTCAATTTCTCGAAATGACTTCGAGACTACATATTTTCAGCTTTTGATGCAGAGTCAAAATATATAAAAAGGGCTTCATAATGTTGAAAGAAATTCTAACTTCTGACAATTATTGGCGAAGATACATCCGTTTGAATTTGGAAACAGAAACTTAAAACGTCAATTTCTCGAAATGACTTCGAGACTACATATTTTCAGCTTTTGATGCAGAGTCAAAATATATAAAAAGGGCTTCATAATGTTGAAAGAAATTCTAACTTCTGACAATTATTGGCGAAGATACATCCGTTTGAATTTGGAAACAGAAACTTAAAACGTCAATTTCTCGAAATGACTTCGAGACTACATATTTTCAGCTTTTGATGCAGAATCAAAATATATAAAAAGGGCTTCATAATGTTGAAAGAAATTCTAACTTCTGACAATTATTGGCGAAGATACATCCGTTTGAATTTGGAAACAGAAACTTAAAACGTCAATTTCTCGAAATGACTTCGAGACTACATATTTTCAGCTTTTGATGCAGAGTCAAAATATATAAAAAGGGCTTCATAATGTTGAAAGAAATTCTAACTTCTGACAATTATTGGCGAAGATACATCCGTTTGAATTTGGAAACAGAAACTTAAAACGTCAATTTCTCGAAATGACTTCGAGACTA
Source organism: Drosophila grimshawi (assembly GCF_018153295.1). NCBI lineage: Eukaryota > Metazoa > Arthropoda > Insecta > Diptera > Drosophilidae > Drosophila > Drosophila grimshawi. Next base: position 24,796 of record NW_025063484.1, read on the forward strand.
CATATTTTCAGCTTTTGATTCAGAATCAAAATATATAAAAAAGGCTTCAAAATGTTGAAAGAAATTCTAACTTCTGACAATTATTGGCGAAGATACATCCGTTTGAATTTGGAAAGAGAAACTTAAAACGTCAATTTCTCGAAATGACTTCGAGACAACATATTTTCAGCGTTAGATGCAGAATCAAAATATATAAAAAGGGCTACATAATGTTGAAAGAAATTCTAACTTCTGGCAATTATTGGCGAATATACATCCGATCAAATTTGGAAACAGAAACTCAAAACGTCAATTTCTCGAAATGACTTCGAGACTACATACGAGTATTTTCAGCTTTTGATGCAGAATCAAAATATATAAAAAGGGCTTCATAATGTTGAAAGAAATTCTAACTTCTGACAATTATTGGCGAATATACATCCGTTTGAATTTGGAAACAGAAACTTAAAACGTCAATTTCTCGAAATGACTTCGAGACTACATATTTTCAGCTTTTGATGCAGAATCAAAATATATAAAAATGGCTTCAAAATGTTGAAAGAAATTCTAACTTCTGACAATTATTGGCGAAGATACATCCGTTTGAATTTGGAAACAGAAACTTAAAACGTCAATTTCTCGAAATGACTTCGAGACTACAAGTATTTTCAGCTTTTGATGCAGAATCAAAATATATAAAAAGGGCTACATAATGTTGAAAGAAATTCTAACTTCTGACAATTATTGGCGAATATACATCCGATCAAATTTGGAAACAGAAACTTAAAACGTCAATTTCCCGAAATGACTTCGAGACTACATATTTTCAGCTTTTGATGCAGAATCAAAATATATAAAAAGGGCTTCATAATGTTGAAAGAAATTCTAACTTCTGACAATTATTGGCGAAGATACATCCGTTTGAATTTGGAAACAGAAACTTAAAACGTCAATTTCTCGAAATGACTTCGAGACTACATATTTTCAGCTTTTGATGCAGAGTCAAAATATATAAAAAGGGCTTCATAATGTTGAAAGAAATTCTAACTTCTGACAATTATTGGCGAATATACATCCGTTCGAATTTGGAAACAGAAACTTAAAACGTCAATTTCTCGAAATGACTTCGAGACTACATATTTTCAGCTTTTGATGCAGAGTCAATATATATAAAAAGGGCTTCATAATGTTGAAAGAAATTCTAACTTTTGACAATTATTGGCGAAGATACATCCGTTTGAATTTGGAAACAGAAACTTAAAACGTCAATTTCTCGAAATGACTTCGAGACTACATATTTTCAGCTTTTGATGCAGAGTCAAAATATATAAAAAGGGCTTCATAATGTTGAAAGAAATTCTAACTTCTGACAATTATTGGCGAAGATACATCCGTTTGAATTTGGAAACAGAAACTTAAAACGTCAATTTCTCGAAATGACTTCGAGACTACATATTTTCAGCTTTTGATGCAGAATCAAAATATATAAAAAGGGCTACATAATGTTGAAAGAAATTCTAACTTCTGACAATTATTGGCGAAGATACATCCGTTTGAATTTGGAAACAGAAACTTAAAACGTCAATTTCTCGAAATGACTTCGAGACTACATATTTTCAGCTTTTGATGCAGAGTCAAAATATATAAAAAGGGCTTCATAATGTTGAAAGAAATTCTAACTTCTGACAATTATTGGCGAAGATACATCCGTTTGAATTTGGAAACAGAAACTTAAAACGTCAATTTCTCGAAATGACTTCGAGACTACATATTTTCAGCTTTTGATGCAGAGTCAAAATATATAAAAAGGGCTTCATAATGTTGAAAGAAATTCTAACTTCTGACAATTATTGGCGAAGATACATCCGTTTGAATTTGGAAACAGAAACTTAAAACGTCAATTTCTCGAAATGACTTCGAGACTACATATTTTCAGCTTTTGATGCAGAGTCAAAATATATAAAAAGGGCTTCATAATGTTGAAAGAAATTCTAACTTCTGACAATTATTGGCGAAGATACATCCGTTTGAATTTGGAAACAGAAACTTAAAACGTCAATTTCTCGAAATGACTTCGAGACTACATATTTTCAGCTTTTGATGCAGAGTCAAAATATATAAAAAGGGCTTCATAATGTTGAAAGAAATTCTAACTTCTGACAATTATTGGCGAAGATACATCCGTTTGAATTTGGAAACAGAAACTCAAAACGTCAATTTCTCGAAATGACTTCGAGACTACATATTTTCAGCTTTTGATGCAGAATCAAAATATATAAAAAGGGCTACATAATGTTGAAAGAAATTCTAACTTCTGACAATTATTGGCGAATATACATCCGATCAAATTTGGAAACAGAAACTTAAAACGTCAATTTCCCGAAATGACTTCGAGACTACATATTTTCAGCTTTTGATGCAGAATCAAAATATATAAAAAGGGCTTCATAATGTTGAAAGAAATTCTAACTTCTGACAATTATTGGCGAAGATACATCCGTTTGAATTTGGAAACAGAAACTTAAAACGTCAATTTCTCGAAATGACTTCGAGACTACATATTTTCAGCTTTTGATGCAGAGTCAAAATATATAAAAACGGCTTCATAATGTTGAAAGAAATTCTAACTTCTGACAATTATTGGCGAAGATACATCCGTTTGAATTTGGAAACAGAAACTTAAAACGTCAATTTCTCGAAATGACTTCGAGACTACATATTTTCAGCTTTTGATGCACAGTCAATATATATAAAAAGGGCTTCATAATGTTGAAAGAAATTCTAACTTCTGACAATTATTGGCGAAGATACATCCGATCAAATTTGGAAACAGAAACTCAAAACGTCAATTTCTCGAAATGACTTCGAGACTACATATTTTCAGCTTTGGATGCAGAATCAAAATATATAAAAAGGGCTACATAATGTTGAAAGAAATTCTAACTTCTGACAATTATTGGCGAAGATACATCCGTTTGAATTTGGAAACAGAAACTTAAAACGTCAATTTCAGGCAATGACTTCGAGACTACATATTTTTAGCTTTTGATGCAGAGTCAAAATATATAAAAAGGGCTTCATAATGTTGAAAGAAATTCTAACTTCTGACAATTATTGCTGAAGATACATCCGTTTGAATTTGGAAACAGAAACTTAAAACGTCAATTTCTCGAAATGACTTCGACACTACATATTTTCAGCTTTTGATGCAGAATCAAAATATATAAAAAGGGCTTCATAATGTTGAAAGAAATTCTAACTTCTGACAATTATTGGCGAAGATACATCCGTTTGAATTTGGAAACAGAAACTTAAAACGTCAATTTCTCGAAATGACTTCGAGACTACATATTTTCAGCTTTTGATGCAGAATCAAAATATATAAAAAGGGCTACATAATGTTGAAAGAAATTCTAACTTCTGACAATTATTGGCGAAGATACATCCGTTTGAATTTGGAAACAGAAACTTAAAACGTCAATTTCTCGAAATGACTTCGAGACTACATATTTTCAGCTTTTGATGCAGAGTCAAAATATATAAAAAGGGCTTCATAATGTTGAAAGAAATTCTAACTTCTGACAATTATTGGCGAATATACATCCGTTTAAATTTGGAAACAGAAACTTAAAACGTCAATTTCTCGAAATGACTTCGAGACTACATATTTTCAGCTTTTGATGCAGAATCAAAATATATAAAAAGGGCTTCATAATGTTGAAAGAAATTCTAACTTCTGACAATTATTGGCGAAGATACATCCGTTTGAATTTGGAAACAGAAACTTAAAACGTCAATTTCTCGAAATGACTTCGAGACTACATATTTTCAGCTTTTGATGCAGAGTCAAAATATATAAAAAGGGCTTCATAATGTTGAAAGAAATTCTAACTTCTGACAATTATTGGCGAATATACATCCGATCAAATTTGGAAACAGAAACTCAAAACGTCAATTTCTCGAAATGACTTCGAGACTACATACGAGTATTTTCAGCTTTTGATGCAGAATCAAAATATATAAAAAGGGCTACATAATGTTGAAAGAAATTCTAACTTCTGACAATTATTGGCGAATATACATCCGATCAAATTTGGAAACAGAAACTTAAAACGTCAATTTCCCGAAATGACTTCGAGACTACATATTTTCAGCTTTTGATGCAGAATCAAAATATATAAAAACGGCTTCATAATGTTGAAAGAAATTCTAACTTCTGACAATTATTGGCGAAGATACATCCGTTTGAATTTGGAAACAGAAACTTAAAACGTCAATTTCTCGAAATGACTTCGAGACTACATATTTTCAGCTTTTGATGCAGAGTCAAAATATATAAAAAGGGCTTCATAATGTTGAAAGAAATTCTAACTTCTGACAATTATTGGCGAAGATACATCCGTTTGAATTTGGAAACAGAAACTTAAAACGTCAATTTCTCGAAATGACTTCGAGACTACATATTTTCAGCTTTTGATGCACAGTCAATATATAAAAAGGGCTTCATAATGTTGAAAGAAATTCTAACTTCTGACAATTATTGGCGAATATACATCCGATCAAATTTGGAAACAGAAACTCAAAACGTCCT